>NC_081405.1:161432693-161640193 GCF_030272615.1 Cryptomeria japonica | reverse complement strand
CTCTGCAACACCAGAATGCAAGAACAATTCTCTGCAACACCAGAACATAGGAATATGTTGACATCAATGGGAACAACATATCCTAGAAGCAACAATATCCAACAATATCTCCATTTGGAATTAATGACAACATATGAATGTTAAAAATGATCAATGCAAAGGAATAGATCAACATCAACAATCTACAACAAACTCCCCCTAAGATCATGCATACAAAGATCCAAAGATAAAGCAGTTTTTCACATGCATCTCTCCCCCTTTGACAACAATGCCAAAGACAGAATACTTGATCAACTGAACCACACACTGGCTACTCTGGCAGAGTAGCAACATCAACTCATCAACCTAGATAAAGAGATTGTTGGTGAACAGATTGTCCTCTTACTTAATTTCTTTTAATTTACTCTATGCCCAATGTTATGAAGAGAACAAAATCATTCACTACAGTTGAGAAAGTATTAATTTTACTTTAACTTCCTCTCTGAATTTTTCTACAGGTACAGCTCTCTTATCTGATTTACAATGAATTCAACTTTTATAATTACACTTTTTCCTGAAAGTGCATAAGGTTCTCTCAACTACTCTTAGGTAGTGAGGTAATTACAAAATATAGATCGCAAATGAAAAGATTCACATACATATAATCAACAAAATCTATCTCAAAGAATGGATTTTCTGCTAGATTTTCAACATATATCAAAACAGGAAATAGATGAACTTACGACTAACCAACAGCATTAAGGAAATTTCGAATCGCCGAATTATCTCCACAAAGTGATAATAATTCAACACTCAGAATGCAAAGTTTCAAAGCATAACTCGAAATTTTTCATATATGTATATCCAACTTCAATGCACAAAGTCTTTGGAAGATAAAACATGCATATACTATCCTTGATCACTGTACTTCAGAAAAATCTATCTTAAAACTATATTTAACTTGCTATTCTTTTTTCCCCTATTGCTAATCCCCTCAAGACCGTTTTATGCCCCAGCATTTATAGTCGTTTTTAAAATCCCGAAGGGCCTCCCTTAAAACCCAGCCCTATCGGGTTAATACAAGAAACCGTTATGAAACTAGAAAGCAGTTATCAAAAAGATAGAACGCCAGCGGGTGACGATTCAGTTCCCACTATATTCGCCAGCTTCCTCCTCATTTCCGACGGTTTGTCGTACCAGCTTCCAGCTCTGGAAAGTAGACATGAATTCCTGCGTGGCCTGTGAGTGCGGGTTCTTTAAACTCATCAGCCGGGCTCTACATGCATCCTTCTGCCACCTGTACTCCTTCATCTTTAGGCTCTGACATGGCATCAGCTTCTCATTGAGGTGCAACATGGATTCTATACCTGCCAACGAAGTGAAATCATCGACCTTGGGCGTTTCTTTATCTCTAATCTGTTCAACTGCTTCGGTGAAACTTTTGGTTAACACTTCAATGTCCATGCTACCTTCATCCAATTGTAAGATGCCTGTGGGGTTGACAATCTTCATGTCTTTAACCAGTTCCTTATGCATGTCTGTGATTTGATTCTTGATGCCTTGGACCTCTTTGATGGCTTCTTTGTCGATTGACTCCTTTTAGCTCATATTACTTTTCAGGATAAATAATGTGCACGGGTCCACGGCTTTCATGGGGTTTTCACCTAAGAATTTGAGAACTCCAAACTTTTCAACCTCAGTTACCCGGGAAACTATGGTTTGGCACCGTGACAATTCTGTCTCCCATACTGGTATCAAAGTTTGAATCTCCCCGAGCAATGCTTCACCCTCGGAATAGATACTAGTAATTTCGGAAATAAACTTATTCCCTTGCTCTAATAAGCTATTTACCCAACTAACCATAGCGTCAGACAACAATTTTCCCCTCTGCATCTATTTCATCAATTGCTGGCTTTCGGCGGAATTTGGATCGAATGGCTGAGGCAGCTGGATTATTGGGTTAGGCCCTAAATTAATCAGCAAATTGATGTATGTGGCCATCGTCACCACCATTGCTTTCAATTCTTTCTTCTCTTTAGAATCTTTTTTTGATTGAGTGAGCATGTGATCAGCAGAAAATTTAAAGAAATTATTACCAGTACTCCTATTAAGGGTACCTAGTTCAATAGAAGTGACTTTGAATCCTTCCTCATCAATTTCCCCTGATTCCCTTTTCTATTTATAAGTAGCCACCTCCGCTATGATTTTCCCCATTACTGAATCTTTAGTGAGACAAGCATCCGTTTTCATTTTCTTTGCTTTAGATCCTCTAGCCGCATACCTAGTGACAATATCTTTTACTGGCGAGGCCACTAGTTGTAAACTCCGTTTCTTATTGATTGAATTTGACAACCATAAAGGAACAGTGGGAGTGGTTGATATCATCTGAGTATCTTTAATCGGAGTCAAGAAATTGGGTTGATCTATCTTTGGTGTTTCAATGAATTGGACTTCATCGTCTGCTTCATCTTGAAAAGGGGACTTATCACTTAAATCCCGCTCTGGTGATGTCATTTCCTGCTTCTGGGAACTAGGCTACTTCAAAGCTTTGTTCCTAGAATGGGATCTCGTCCTAGGAGCCATGACTTGGGAAGGAAACTTTATTTTCTTATCTGAGGCCAATGTATCACCTGCAACATGAGAAAGTGGAATGTCAGATTGAAGCGGTTCCGAGAGAGAAATCACCTTAGGAGAAGACTCATTGATGTTTCCATTTCTTTTCCTTTGTAGCCAGTCATCCGTATAAGTTAATATGGATCTGGCTCTCAAATTAATATCGTCATCTTCCTCCTTGCTCCAATCAACTGTCAAGAATTTTGCTTCGTTTGATTCTTCCCATCCGGGTTCAACTAAAAATGAACCATCTTCGACGATTCCCTGTGTTTTGAACTTCAATTTGAAAGAGCTAATTTGCTGCAAGGTGAGTCTAGAATGATCCCTTTTCAAGACTTCTTCTTCATTTTCACAGTCTTCCCATAGATCTTCTAGCTGCGGAGCAACTAATGAGTTGATTTCAAGGCCGAGGGTCAGAGCTGCATATCCTTTACTATCGAAGTTTCTCCTGCTGCGGTAGAAACCAAGATTAAATCCCAGCAAATTGCTTCCGATGATGGAAGCGTCATTCATGTTATTACAAACCAAAGAGTGCAGCTTAATAGGGAAAGCCGTCTCCCATTTCTCTTGAGGGAGATTATCCTTAATGATAGTAGAAAGTTGCCTGCACAATTCGGCTAAAATGAAACAATCAAGGGCATATCGAGGCAACCTCACAGGTTCTTCCTCAAACCCTCCGACTCTCAAATATGTGAACCTAGGAAACTGAATAAAAGAACTCCCATAATGTTGAACCAGCCTCAGCGATTCAGAAGAGAGTCGCGGCATCTGAACACCTTCTAGAGCCAAATAAATGTTTTCAAACAATATATCATGCACCTTACGGAAATCCTCCAGAACTCTGTCTTTTTGCAACAACGGACAATATTGGAAGATGGTCATTTCCTCATTCCATACCTCATGCGGAAGAGCGGCGAGATCACGTGTGCAGGCAATACAATAAGTCAAATATGAGGCCATACGAAAATCTTCTCTAGACTCTTTGGCGCGTTTGAGCTGGCTTCTCAGGGAAGTGGCAATAATCTCCACCCAATCCATCCATTGTTCACCTTTTAAGATAATTTCAATGTACCTATACATCCATTCTTCGAACAAACATACATCAGCTGAACCTTTCACCCTGTGTAATAATACCACCAGGTCGTGTATGTGGGGTTTCATGTGGCTTCTAGTAATGACCTTCGAGAGTCTAGACCCACCTCCATAGTTAACCTTGGTCCATTTCCTGGCAAGGGTGTTTCGGTACACACTAGGGTTTTCCCGATACTCAGCTTCAGCTTGAATGGGTGAGAAAGCGGCAAAGGTACTTGCTGTTAATTTCAAAACAGAAGAAATGGTTTCCCTGGAGACAGGAAGTATGACATTACCATTTTTGCGTACTATGCTCTTGCTTCTTACATCATAATGGTCAATGCAAAGTTGTAGGAGTTCAGGGTTTACGAAGGCAGGGGGAAACGCAGTAGCTTCAATTAACCTGCTCGTTAATATTTCCATACATCCCTTAACCTCTTCCGTATTCGCAAGAAAATTTGCTTGAAGACTTTCCACATTTACCCCTTCTAAATTGATATCACAAATCACTGGTCTTTTACATTCAAGGCTAGAAACATTACCGCGAAAATGCATAACCGACTTCATTCTCAACTTAAACAAGCAAGACCTCTTTCAGAAAAACCTTTGAAAATAACAGTTTTGCAGAACAGAACAAAGGTTGCTAAACTCTCACCTGTTTTCCATTGAAAAGCAAATAATCTCCTCTAGCTTCCCTAACTGCTCCTTCTCTCCAAAATCAGACCTCCTCTCCTTTATCCTTTTTCTTTGTTTTTTGGATAACTTACCAGGCAACTGAATGAAAATTTATCATAGGGGAACTTTATACATGGGAAGATCGGATAATGATAGTTCATCACCTCACATCAGGATTGACATGCTCGAGGCGTCGATGCATAAATGCCTCGATTAATGATTTACCCTTTCGCATGAGTTAATAATAATTGATTTCATGCGATATCCAGTCATTCATAAAACGAAGGTCTACTCACACTCATAACAATGATGCCCTTTTCCTTGAAAAAGAAATAAAATCTTTTGATTTGACATGCTGATGGGACCATTGATTGCTTTGAGAGAAAGGCAGCGCATCGTACTCCAAAAATAAACTCCCGCCGTCAATACTTGCCAAAAACCACTTTGAATAGGCTTAAACCGAGCTTCAAAATGGTTCAAAGTATTTCAAAGAAGATTGCCACGATAAAAGATACTTCCTACCAAAGAAAGAGTATTAGTATGAAAAATTTGGTCGAACCACTTTGACCTACTTCGAACTGAGGTTTGAAATGATTCGAAGCGATTCAAAAGGGAGGGGAGGAATGACCGTGGAAGCTTGCGAACTTGACCAAATTTCTTCAAAGGACGATAGACACTTAGATGATGAAGGGGAGACCTCGAATAAGATAGGTGTGGTTTTTAAAGGGGAACCCTTGAATTAATATGGCGACTCTAAACACAACTAACAGGGGCTCTGACTGGGGACTGTGTATGCGGAATACACAGAGAACTCAGAAACAGGAGATAGGACTCAACACAGCAGACAGGAAAGAAAACAACAAGAACGAGAAAACTAGACACAACAAAATACTATGTACACAGCAGGGGACATCAAAACTTAGAATTTGACCAGCTTCAAATCCTGCCCATTATATGTAAAAGGCAGAATTGTTCCATCTGGGTATCTCAAACGGAAAGTGTTAGGACCAACAACTTCTGAAATAAAGAACAGACCTTTCCAAAGAGATTCAAATTTTTCGTGAGCTCCTTTTGGTTCTTTCCTCTTATCCCACAGGAGTACTTCATCGTTCTTAAGGAAATTTCTTGGTCGAGTTTTCCTGTCAAAGATGCGCTTCACATTCATCTGGTGCTCTGTGATGTGATCAACTAATTTGCTCCTCTCATTTTCCAACTTGTGTAGATACATGACTCTCTTCTCCAATGAATTTTTAAAGAATTGATCTTCGATGACCGATTGCAATTTAGCAGCTGATAACTCCAGGGGTAAAGATACTTGAGCTCCAATCCCATATACTAATTCAAATGGAGCCATCCCAATAGCTCTTTTTGGTGTGATCCGGTCTGCCCACAATGCTTCATAGAGCCTTTTGTGCCAATCTCGGGAATTGTCAGATACCAATTTTTTTATGATGGCCACTAGATTCTTATTGCTGGACTCTGCCTGCCCATTTCCCTGTGGGAAATAATCTGATGAATGTGCCAATGACACACCGTGCTTGTAACAGAAAAGTGATATTTCCTTTGATGAGAAATAAGTGGCATTATCTGAAACCACTTTCTGAGGTACACCAAATCTAACAAAAATTTGCTCCATCAGAAATTCACATACCACTTGAGAGTTAGATTTCTTCGTTGGAATTGCCTCCACCCATTTAGTGAAATAATCTGTCGCTGTTAGAATGTAGATATGTCCAGTGCTTGATGGAGGATTTATAGGTCCAATAAAGTCGATGCCCCATTGTTGAAACGGTTCATCAATTACTACAGGTCTGAGAGGTAGTGCTGCTAATTGAGGACGTCCAGTAAAAAGTTGACATTTCTCACAGTTTTTCACAAATTTATAAGCATCTTTGAACATACCTGGCCAGTAAAAACAATTCCTGAGAATTTTAAAGGTAGTAACAGTGGATGAAAAGTGTCCTCCGCAAGCCTTAGAATGGTACGCTTTTAACAATTTTTCTTGTTGCTCTGCATCCACGCATCTTAAAAATGTTCCATCGATTCCCCTCTTATATAGAACACCATCTGAAATTACATATTTGGCAGCTTTCAGCCTGAGATTCCGTTTATCTTTATAATTCATGTTTGATGGGCATTCACCGTATGAAAGAAAATATGCAATGTCAGAGAACCAAGGATCTGTTAGACTGACCAGTAAAACCGTATGAGCTTCATCGGATTTACCGGGAGACACATCTCTATTCTCAGCTATCATTTTGCACAAACCACGCCCCCTTACCAGAGAAGTAGGTTTGATTGTTAAATCATATTCTTGCACTTTAGCTACCCAAGTCGCTCGTTTATTCATTCCTACTTCTTGTTGAGTCAAAATGCTTTTGACTGCAGTCCCGGGCACAAATACAACAGAATGAGAGTGCAGTATGTAATACCTGAATTGTTTCAATGCCCTTACTACAGCAAAGGCATGTTTTTCTGTTGGACTATAATTTAATTCATGCTTCTTCAATGGAACACTCATGAAGGCAATTGGAGCTTCTTTTCCTTCATCATTGGGTTGGGTTAAAATACTAGATAGAGAATGCTCAGAAGCGTAACAATAAATAATGAAGTCTTTCTCAAAATTAGGGCTTACCAGCATTGGAGCACTTGCGATAGCTGTTTTGATATCTTCAAAATCTTTCTTACCCTCTTCTCGCCATCTGAAAGGACGTTTCTCGCTCATCATGTCCAACATGTATCTCACCTTTTCAGAAAATTCGGGTACAAAACTTCTCAGGAAATTGATCTGACTAAAGAAAGATTTCAAATCACTTCTATTTGTAGGCAGAACCAGCTTCTGTATTGCTTTCACCCTCTCTGGATCGATTTTTACACCTTCTTTAGAAACAATATGCCCGAGCAATTTACCTTCTTCAACGAAGAAAATAGACTTCTTCGGATTCAAAGATATACCATGCTGTCTACATCTTTCCAGCACCTTCTCTAAGTCCCTCAAATGATGTTTCCTTCTTTTAGAATAGACAGTTAAATCATCAAGATATATAACAATTATCTTATCTCGCAGGTCTTTGAAAGAGGAATTCATCGCTCGCTGAAAAGTAGCTCCGGCATTAATTAGACCAAAAGGCATTCAGTTGTAAGCAAAAGTACCCCAGGGAGTGATGAAGGCTGTTTTGTGTTGATCTTCTGGGGCGACACTAATCTGATTATATCCTGAGTAACCATCCAGCATCGACATTACTTCGGATCCAACTACTGACTGCAAGACATGATCCATAGCAGGAAGCGCATAGTTATCTTTGAGGCTTGCTTGATTTAGATTCCTAAAGTCTACACAAATCCTTATTTCACCGTTCTTTTTCCTTACTGGAACAATATTTGCCACCCATGTTGAATGATGTATTGGGTAAATTATACAGGCCTTCAACATCTTTTCTACCTTTCTAAAAATGGCTTCTGAAACTTTGGGGTTGTAATTTCTAAGCTTTTGTCTGAAGGTGGTGGCCCCTGGTTTCAATGGTATGTGATGCACGAATTCACCATTTCTGAAATTTTTTAAGTCACCATAACCCCATGCAAAAACATCTTGATATTAGATTAAAAGCTCAGATAAGTTCCTCTTTTCCCTTGCAGAACAAGTTTTGCCTATAGAGATCAGCTTAGGATCCTCTTCACTTCCAATGTTGATCTTGTCATGTTCCTCTTTACTTTCATTAGAACCAGCATCTTTCTTTAAAGTACTGTCATCCTTTCTACCAAAAAGATGTTCCAAAGAAACCAGGCCTTTGGGAATTATGTTTCCTTGAAGTTGGATCACTTCCCTTGTTTCCATTGGTTCTTCACCGATTGGCTTGCCCCCACGTTCAGATCCTTCGAAAAGGATTTCAGCGAAATCTCCTACGCATGCCATGAATTCTTTTAATTTCCATGCATCTAGTTTTCATCAAGAGGGGTAGAGACCCCTAACTTGTCTCTCAAATATACAAATGTATCTGCAAGCAAAGTCTTAGTGCAAATATCTGTAATCTGATCCTCTGTAGATACATATTCCAATTTCTCCCTCAAGAAATGATACTTTATCGATACATGCTTTGTTTTAGAATGCAGTATTGAATTCTTAGAAATATTAATAGAACTTAAATTATCATGTAATAAATAATAGTAGGATCATCATAAATCACTTTGATATCTTTCAACATCTGCTTCATCCAAATTTACCTGAGTACAGTTGCTAGCAACAACATTGTATTTAGTTTCAATAGTAGATAGAGATATAGCATCTTGCTTCTTACTAGACCATGAAATTAGCTTCTTTCGCATAAAGAAAGATCCACCGGTAGTGCTCTTTCAGTCATCAACATCACCTTTCCAATCAACATCAATATATGCATATAGAAGGAAATCATCATTCTTTGGATACCACAAACCATAGTCAATAGTTCCCTTCAAGTATCTGAAAATCCTTTTACAACAGTAACACAAGTCTCTTTATGATTATATTGAAATCTAGCACAAAGACAAACAACATACATAATATCTGGTCTAGTCCGATTTAAGTACAACAATCCTCCAACCATAGATCTATACAAAGTTTGATTAACATTCTGAGATTCACCATTCTTAAACAACTTGCATCCAGTTAACATAAGAGTTTGAATAGGTTTGGAATCAGCTAACCCAAACTTCTTCAACAATTCCTTCACATACTTAGACTAAGAAATGAAAATACCTTTGACAATTCCTAAAAAGAATTTTATTTCACCTATTATTGACATCTCAAAATTTCTTTTTCATATCATCAACAAACTTCATATCAAATCATCATCTCCTCCAAAAATGATATCATCAACAAAGACTTCAACAATCAAAATGTTATCATTATCAACCTTAAAGTTTAAATTAATATCAGCAATACCTTTATAGAATCTTAACTTCAATAGATATTTATCTAATCTAGCATGCCAAGCTCTAGGGGATTGCTTAAGTCCATACAATTCTTTCTTCAATTGCATACCATATCTCCTTCATCTGATAAAGAAAATCCATCAACTTAATCAATGTCGACTTCCTCCTTAAGATCTCCTTTCAAAGTGCTGACTTAACATCCATCTGATACACCTTGAAATTATTGTAAGCAACATATGCAAGTAGCAATCTAACAACTTCAATTATAACTACTAGATAAAAATTCTCCTCATAGTCAATTCCTTCCATCTGAGAACACCCTTTAAATACCAATCTTTCTTTGTTTTAGATAGCTTCATCGGCTTCATTCAATTTATCCAGAACACCTATTTAGTACCAATTACATTCTTATCTTTAGGTCTTGGAACAAGCTTCCAGTGTTGTTCTTCTCAATCTGATTCATCTCTTCTTGCATTGCCTTTATCCAATTGTCATCTTTACATGCTTTTGCAACATCTTTAGGCTCAATCTTTGAAATCAAACATATCTCTTCACCAAGAATCCTTTTCCTATTCATTACACCTTTATTCTTATCACCAATTATTTGATTTTATGAATGATTAAATCTTACATACCTCAAAGTCTTCTGATTGTTAGTCTCTTGCACTTCTTCATTGACAACAACAATATTCAGATTAACTGTCACCACCAGATCATTTTTCTTAAGGATCTTAGTTTGCATGGGCTTTAAAATAACATCCTCATCATCAAAATCATAACTGCATGCTCAAATATGTTTTCCAAGACATTCGTCTACCTTCACATTTGCATTCTCTACTATCTTCTTTAGTCTCTTGTTGTAACACTGGTAGGCCTTTCTCTTAGTAGAATATCCCAAGAATATTTCCTATATCCTCATGTCTCTTGATATATAACATTTACTTCCAAAAATTTTGAAATATCTAAATGTAAGAACATGACCAAACCATAGCTCATAAGGAGTATTACCGGAATCACCTTTGATATGCACCCAATTGAATGTGTAAACAACGGTGCTAACAAATTCTCTCCAAAAGGTTTGTGCAACATTCCCTTCAATCAACATAGTCTTGGCAAAATCCAAAATAGTTTTGTTCTTCTTTACAACACCTTCATTCTGTTGAGGGGTTCTAGGAAAAGATAAATGTCTTCTAATTACATTCCTCTCATTGAATGTATCAAATTATCCTGATGTAAATTCTCCTTCTTTGTCAAATCTTAGGAACTTCAAATTCAACCCTGTCTCAGTCTCCACTCTAAATTTGAATATGTTGAATTTCTCCAATGCTTCTATTTTCTCCCTTAGAAAGGCAACCCACATCATCCTAGAATAGTCATCAATCAACAACATGAAATATTTGTCACCCTACATGCTTCTCACTCTGTTATGACTACATAAGTCAATATTCATT
Organism: Cryptomeria japonica; assembly: GCF_030272615.1. NCBI lineage: Eukaryota > Viridiplantae > Streptophyta > Pinopsida > Cupressales > Cupressaceae > Cryptomeria > Cryptomeria japonica. The sequence continues at coordinate 161,629,496 of NC_081405.1, read as the reverse complement.
GGATCTAACAATCCATTAGATGAATACAAATTACTCTTAAATGAAGTTCTTGTTTGCTTTCTCATCTACCATTCCTTACATACCGGATTAGCAGGCTTCACAATATTAGGAAAATCTTTAACATCTTGAGTAGAGCTTATCCTTATCATGCAGTCAAAATTAACATGACACATTCTCCTATGCCACAACCAAATTTCATCAATCTCAACAATCAAATAACTTTTCTCACCAGCATTCAACTGAAAGATATTACCTTTAGTCTTAGTCCCTGATGCAATCTCTACAGAAGAGGCATTTAGGATCTTGTATTTACCATTCTTGAATTGCATATCATATTTCTTGTCAACCATTTGTCCAACACTCAAAAGATTATGCTTCAAACCTTCAACTTACAAGACACATGCCATTCTTATAAGAAATTATTCATTATGGGAGGGATACATAGTCTCTCACCTTCCTTCCTATCAGGGGCTATTGATTGTATCTGCGTGATGTATGTAGTTCTTGGGGGGTATTGGTGTTGAGACCTCCATTCATCACTCATCTTATCACTTATCTTCATTTGCATTATTTTGTTTTGAAGAGGAGTTTTGTGCCATGAGGTTTTCTCCTTTTCTTTGTTTGTAAGAGATTAGATGCATTTGCATTTGTTCATGGGTACATAACATGGCCTATTTGATGGGATCCATCATCATATCATATTGCATCATTTATATTTTTTCTCCCTAAGTTGGACTTAAGCGGGGGGTGTTAGTGTAAATAGGCCTTTACCGATTTATATTACTTAAGTCCAACTTAGGCAAATAGTATTGCTACATGTTTCCAAGCGAGTAGGTAGAGTTCAATATTTTTTACCTATGCATTTAGTAAATTGTGTCGGTGGTTGTAGCTACACACATACCTCATTGGTGCTTTCTTTCTTGCTAATGCCTTTATAAGAAGAGCTTGTGTAAATAGTTATTCATCACATCTCAATATATTTATCTTTCCTAGTGATTTATATCTTCTCTATTTCTGGAAGTTGTAGTAGTTGCTGATATTAGCTTGTGAGCTTTGCTCCAAGTATATGATGATAGAGTTTGAAATGAGAGAGGGGGTTTTATTTATATAAAACTTGGTGTAAATAAATATTCATTTTGGATATTATTACACTTACTTAAGTTAACTTAGGATAATGCATCTCTTCGTAGTTTGGATTTGAGACACTTAGGGAAGTGTGCACATAGGGATAGAGCTTGTAGGAGAAATTCCACCTTTTGTGGTCTTATTTTTCTATTACACTCCACATTCGGTGGGTCATCCACCTCTTGTGGAATATTATATTATTTCTCCTACCTACCCTTAGTATTTCTTACCTACCCTTGTTTCTCATTGAGCCACATGTCATATTTGTGTGCTCATACATCCATATGGCCTTGCCTATATATGCAGGCCTATATTCATTGTATTGGTTAATCTAGTTGATCATTTTGCATATTGATGAGAATATAGTTTGTTTTTGTCATTCTATTGTCTCTTTTATACTTTTCATTGTGCCCTTGATCTTGGCAAAATCCTACATGGTATCAGAGCTATTGGGGCTTCATTGATCGGTTTTTGGAGACATCGTGGAAGGCTTCTATTTTCGGATTTGGGGATCTTCATTTTTTGGGGGCGTCATACAGCAATTTGGACATCACCGTTGAATCCGGGAGGCTGTTTCCATAAATTTCGACTATAAAGTCGACCTATTTCGGTGAGAAATTTTTTTTCCCTATTTTGGCTATTATCGTACGGATTTCGAATTTTTTTTTTTTTTTAATTTCAAAAAAAAATCAAAGGTTTTTCAAAAATAAAAATAAAAATAAAAAGTTTATTTGCTGGTTTTTGAGGGGCCGCAGACCCCCCCGTACCTTGTACTTGCGTGTCGTAGGTGTTGCAAGCACCGCCGACCGTTTCGTCCTCCCGCCGCTGCCCGTGCCGGTACCTGCTGAGTCACGTCACCCGCCGCTCAGCGACCCCTCACCCGCCGCCGCCCAAGCGTCCAGGTCTCCCCGCCGCTCTGCACCTGTTCTCCCCACCGGCACCCAGGTCTCCCCGCCACTCAGCGACCGCTCACCTGCGAGTCTCCACCTGTTACAGGCCGCCTCCGGCCCCCTCAACCACCGCCGCTGGCCCCTCGGCTCCGGCTGCTCCCTCCGCCGGTGACCACCAAAGACAGGCGGCCCCGCGTCCACCACGTGGTAGGCGGCCACTGGCCCGCAAACTAAACCGTACACCCTACACAGCCACGTCAGATCCGTACGCTCTGTCAACAGATCTGCACAGTCACCTGCCCAGTCAGCAGTCCGTACAGTACGGACGCCCAATTAGCAGGGAGGCAAAGTTTTTGCGATGGTCATACGACCATCAAATTTAACATAGTGAATTGCTGATGTCAGTGCCACATTAGCATTTTTTGAAAAAATTTTGACCCCTCTCCATTGGGCTTTTCAGTTTTGCAGTCCAACTTTGAAAGGCCATATCTTGCTCATTTTTGCTCCTTTTTTGGTGCAATTTTTTTTGAAATGGGCTAAAATTTCATGATATTCATAGTGGTGTGGTTATTTTCTAATTTTGGTGTACAAGTTTTTTTAAATTTTTGGATTCTCTCAGTTGTACCTGTCTAATCCTCAATTTTGCAACTTCAAAGGCCTCGTTTGAGCTCATACGACCTCCTTTTTAGGTGCCATTTTTTTTAAAGTCCTTATTTTTTTATCTACTTTCATAATCTATGATCAGATTTTAGAGATTTTGAGTGGAAATTTTACTTTCAGATATTGGTCTTATTTGGCCTATTAGGTACTTGTAAATTGCTTGGATCTTAGTTAGATCTCTTGCATTATCAATTTGAGACTCTTTTGGCCTTATTGAGGCAATTGTAAAATTATAAATCAAAAGTCCATTTTGCCATTTTTTGCAAGTGGCCCATTGTATACGCACTACTTATAAAGTGACAAAATCATCACATTTGGGGGGGGGGGGTTATTTGATTGAGTGAATTTGGGGGGGTGTCTTGTGTGATTGTGCCTCTCTTTGTGCTCTTTCCATTTTTGTTGCAATGAGTCCTAATAAATTTCCACCTCTAACTCCACATAATTATGCATCATGGAAAATTAAAGTATGGAGTAAATTAATGGAAAAGGGTCTCACACACTACATAGATGGAACAATAACAACACCTCCTGATCCTAAGGCTAATCCAATTGCTCAATTAGAATGGCTCACAAAAAATTGCATGGCTCTTGGAACCTTACGCAAGTATGTATCAGATGACCTCATTTTTCACATTGAGAAGTGTAAAACAATCAAAGAGGCTTGGGATATGTTTCAAAAATTGTATGGACAAGTTGATGAAATCAGAGGCTATCAGATTGACAATGAGCTCACCAACTTGGATCCCAAGAGTTTTGATACAATCCAAGATTATGTCACCAAAGCAAATGAGCTAAGAGCAAAGCTTAAGGATTGTGGAATTGACAAAAAGGATGCTCAGTTGATATTCAACTTGTTGGACAAGCTTGCACCAGAATATGCAGCATTTGTATCTAGCTTCCAAACTCATTGTTTGACAGTAGGGAGTTCTTATGTTATGCCTTCATTTGATGCTTTCACAGAAATGTTGATATTGGAACAATCTAAGTTGTTGAACATTGGGCTTCTCAAGTCTTCAAAGTCCAAGGCTTTGGTGGCTAATCAAGGGAATCAGGGAAGTCAAGGCAAAGATTCCAACAAGAAGAATAAGCAATCTAAGTCTAAGCCACACCAGGAAAAATGACAATCATCCTCTCCATCACAAGGCGATTTTTCATCCTCTTCCAAGAAGGGGACACCACCTAAGAAGGATAAACCAACTTGTGCATATTGCAAGAAGTATGGTCATGATGAGCATCGATGCCACGCAAAGCAAGTTGATGAGTTAACCAATCTTCTCAAGAAAAACAACATCAACTTGCCATCCGCCTACACAAAGAAGGATTCATCTCCTTCCTCTTCCTCACAGTCTAAGGGAAAAGGGCAAGCATTTGTGGCGACAACAGGTTCTTCACAGCAATGGATACTTGACTCGGGTGCCTCATATCACATGGGTTCTACAAAGGAGCAGTTTTCTTCATTGGAGCCATCTAAGGTACCTCACATTTACATAGGTGATGACACACAAGTAGAGGTTGAAGGGAAAGGTTCAGTTGACATGGATGATGGAACATTTGAAAATGTTCTCTATGTTCCTAACTTGTCTACCAACCTTCTCTCCATCTACCAAATCACTCACTATGGGAATGGGAAAAAGGTTGAGTTTACACCAGATTCAGTTGTGGTAAAGGAACTTGATGATGATGCCTTGGTAGCAGTGGGACAAGTCAATGACAACTCAAGGCTTTATTCATTTTCCCACTTTGTGCCAAGTTCACCTTCTAGGGCCTTTCTTACTCATTCAAATTTAGAAAGTAAGCTATGGCATGAGCGGTTTGGTCACCTCAACTACCACTATCTTCAGCAGCTAAGCACTAAAGACATGGTCACAAGTCTACTTTGAATCAGTTTTTCAGAGGGTGTATGTTCAAGTTGTTCCATGAGCAAGCATCCCGAAGAGAAGTTTGATAAAGGGAAAACTTGGAGAGCTTTGGAAGTTCTTCAACTTGTTCACAGCAATGTAGCAGGTCCATTTCTAGCACCTTCATTTAGTAAGGCCTGCTATGTTCTTACATTCATTGATGACTACTCCCGCTTCACTTGGGTCTACTTTCTCATTCATAAGAGTGAAGTATTTGATAGATTTCAGGACTTCAAGACTCGTGTGGAAAAGCAATCAGGGAAAGTGGTCAAGATTCTTCGCACAGATAATGGAAGGGAATATGTGAACAAAAGACTTGAGGATTTTTGTACATTTGAGGGGATTGATCTTCAGCATTTTCTTCCATACACTCCATAGAAGAACGGGGTTGCAGAATGCAAGAATAGAACTCTCAAAGAAATGGCTAGTTGTATGATACATGCACGTTCTCTTGATCCCGCCTTTTGGGCAGAGGCTATCAGTTGTGCCACACACATCCAGAATCGGGTTCCTCACAAAGCCTTGCAAGGTATTACTCCTTTTGAAGCTTGGGCTGGTAGGAAACTGATTGTGAGACATTTCAGAGTCTTTGGGTGTCCAGCATGGGCTCGCATTCCTCCATAGAAACGCAAGGCACTGGATCCTCAGAGTCAGCCTTGCATATTTGTTGGATATCCTGAGGGTGTTAAGACATACAGATTGATGGATCCAGAGACACATGAGGTATTCATTGAGAGGAGTGTTCACTTTGAGGAAAGCTCTCCTAGCTTAGCCTCTCTACCTCCTCCACCTTCCTCCATTGTGGATAGTGATGTTAGTGATTCAGATGATGAGACTCCTTCAACTCTAACTCGCAGGGTTACACCTCCACAGGGTCCACTTGCAGTTGAGGAGCCTCGTTCTCCACCTCCACCTAGACCTGGTTGGGCTCGACAGACACTTGAGTCCATGGGTTCTCTTGTTGGGGATCCTTCAGATACACGGAGAACTCGATCACAACATCAAGATCTTCCACATGCATTCATTGCTACCGCTTCTGATCCACAGACATTTAGGGAAGCATCAGGGGTTCCTGAGTGGGACTAAGCTATGGAGGAAGAGTGTAGTTCCTTGATGAGGAACAACACATGGGATCTAGTCCATCTCCCTAAGGGGAGAAAGATGGTTCGATGTAAGTGGATCTATCGGACCAAGTTTGCAGCGGATAGTAGTGTGGATAAGTATAAGGCTCGGCTTGTTGCGAAAGGTTTCTCATAGGTTGTAGGTGTTGACTATACTAAGACCTTTGAACCCATAGCCAAGAAGAACTCCATTCGTTTGACACTTGCTATTGCTGCAGCTCATGGTTGGGCTGTACATCAGATGGATGTGAAGAGTGCTTTTCTTCATGGTGATCTTGATGAGGAGATTTATATGGAGCAACCACAGGGTTTCATCCAGGATACTTCCTTGGTTTGCAGACTACGAAAACCTCTCTATGGCCTTAAGCAGGCCCCCAGGGCTTGGTACGCCAAGATGGATTCCTTTCTTCTCTCCGCAGGGTTCACCAGGTGTCATTCCGATCTGAATGTCTACATTTTGCGATAGGATGACTCTCACTTGATACTTGTGCTCTATGTTGATGACTTGATCATTATAGGGAGTACTTCATCCATCATTACCAGGGTCAAATCTGCTTTGCATGATAGATTTGCTATGACTGACTTGGGTCTTTTGCACTACTTTCTCGGGATAGAGATTTCATAGTCACCTTCCGGGATTACGCTATCGCAGCCCAAGTATGCTCTTGATCTACTTGCATGCTTTCATATGGCTGATTGTAAGCCTGCTCCGACTCCCTTTCTTTCAGGAGTCAAGCTTGAGGCTCAATGTTCTTCTCCACCAGTTGATGCCACTTTGTATCGTCAGCTTGTGGGTAGTCTCATCTACTTGACTCATACACGCCCTGATATTTCATTTGTTGTTGGCATGGTTTCCCGCTTCATGCAGGAACCACATGAGCTTCATTGGAAAGCCGCCAAACGCATCCTTCATTACATCCAAGGTACACATCACTATGGGATTCACTATGCAGTAGGCACAAGACTTCACTTGGTTGGTTACACAGACTCCGATTGGGCTAGCGATCTAGTTGATCATAAGTCTACTTCTGGTTACAATTTTCACCTTGGTTTAGGCCCCATTTGTTGGCAGAGAAAGAAGCAACATGCTATTGCTCTCTCTTCGACTGAGGCTAAGTATCGAGGCACTGTTAACGCAGCGACTAAGACCATTTGGCTCCAGCAGATTCTCACAGAGTTTGGATTCACCACTCCACGGCCGACAGTTCTACATTGTGACAATCAGAGTGCTATTGCAATCTTGAAGAACCTGGTCCAGCACCAGTGGACCAAACACATCGAGATTCATTTGCACTATATCTGAGAGCTCATCCAGGAGCAGGTCATTGATTTGCAGTATTGTCCTACAGCAGAGCAGGTTGCTGACATATTCACCAAACCTTTCACTGAGAGTAAGTTCTAGCAGTTGCGAGCTCTCTTGGGGGTGCGGGATGTGTCATTAGGGGGGGTCAGCTGACTTCTCCTTCCTCTCTTATGGGGGGGACTTTTTCCTCTTTGAGGTTTTGTCCTTCTTCTTTGAGAGTCTTTTTGTACATTCATCTCTCTTTTGGGGGGGAGTTTTTTTCCCACTGGGTTTTCTTCCTTTCTCCGTTTGTGAGAGATTGCATTGCATAGTTTTGCTTGCATTTGCATATTGTACATGGGTACCTATCATGGCCTAGTAGCCGGGACCCATCTTGCATTGTTGACTTGAGTCTTCATTCCCCTAAGTTGCACTTAAGGGGGGGTGTTGGTGTAAATAAATATTCATTTTCGATATTATTACACTTACTTAAGTTAACTTAGGATAATGCATCTCTTCGTAGTTTGGATTTGAGACACTTAGGGAAGTGTGCACATAGGGATATAGCTTGTAGGAGAAATTCCACCTTTTGTGGTCTTATTTTGCTGTTACACTCCACATTCGGTGGGTCATCCACCTCTTGTGGAATATTATATTATTTCTCCTACCTACCCTTAGTATTTCTTACCTACCCTTGTTTCTCATTGAGCCACATGTCATATTTGTGTGCTCATACATCCATATGGCCTTGCCTATATATGCAGGCCTATATTCATTATATTGGTTAATCCAGTTGATCATTTTGCATATTGATGAGAATACAGTTTGTTCTTGTCATTCTATTGTCTCTTTTATGCTTTTCATTGTGCCCTTGATCTTGGCAAAATCCTACAAAACTTATACCTTTTCCAACTTATTTTTTAGGAAATGTTGACATTAAAGAACAAATTCTCACTATTTGAAAAAGTGGTATTCATCTTTCAAATTTTAGGGCCAAACTAGATGTATAGGGGCACTAGGCACCCTAGTGCTAACAGTTTGATCAATGAAAAAGGTTCCAAAATTGAGCATAACCATGAATAAATTAGGTACAAGCTAGGCACAAATGTCAAAGTGGGTCCAAACTAAGTGTGTAATTGTAAAGGGATACAATTTATAATACTATATTTATGTTTTTTAAAGTTATGTGTTTTTTCTTAGCTAATATCTTGTCTTGTCCTTAGTGGGGCATTACATTATAGAAGAAAAACAATTTAAATATGAGGGGCCAAATCAGACTAAATGAGGCATAAACGCACTTATATGTATCTAGCTTCACATTTGGTTAGCTTTGTAAGTCCATGTGAAAGTTAGTTATAAAATTTATGTATAATTTAAGCTAAAACTTATTAAAAAATCATACAAACATAATTTGGATGTGGTTCGATTTACATGTAAGGATAAAAAAGAAATAGGTTTAACTAGAACTATATCTGGCTAGATACAAAGAGATAAATTTTACATTTGGAGAAATAGGAATTAGCTACAATAAGGATTGCAAAAAGAATATCATCAATTAGGTTCAATATATGTAACTGATGATGAGAGTTATGATCAATCAAAGTATACATTTTAATTCCTTCATGCTTTTTATTTATAGATCACTCTACCTACAAGTAGAAAAATATTTTGTCCCACTTTGGCTCTAGCAATTTACCACTACTAGGGACCTCCATGAACAACACTAACCATATTATTATCCAAGTATTGAGAGAATGGATATGCAAGGATATGTAATGTATCACCAACTATTTTGAAGGGCTTTAAAACCATAATATTTTAGCTACAACTCACTCTAAAGATATATCTATATCACAAAAAAGAATTATACATAAGCATATATCCACCAAAAATTTTAGATCAATAATGGATGATCTAAAATAAGATTTACTAAAAATAAAACTTCCATGTAGATAATATTGAAACTACACCAATGGGATTTGCAACCAGCAAGGCTAAAGTACAATATGCTATAAGTGGCAAAGACAAGATCTACCTCATAAAATTAAACAAACTAGATGAAAAATATCCTCAAAATCGAATTGTATCTAGAAAAATTCCCAAATTCTACCACAAGGTCATAAACCTATGGATTCCATTCACTTATGTAAACATTTAAGAAAAAAATGTCAATGCTTTTATTATAAGAGCAACATGCAACAAAATGTTTGAAATTTAAAATGTCTTTAATATATATCTATTGATGTTATTATCTCTCAAATATCTAGTTAGAAGTAAAAAAGTCTATCTTTGTGAATACACTAAAAATAAAATTAGAATATAGCATCATCTCTATATTGGTCAACTTAATTCTTGTTCAAATAAATATGAAACACATACAACATTTTTTCTTCATTTTCATAACCGCAATACCAACAAGAAACAAAAAATAAGGGCTCATGAGAGGATTTTCACGAACTAAGTTTATAATAGCTTGAAGTTAGTTTTTCCTCCTTTTCATACACTAAAGTCATTCCACCATTGAGACTAGATTTCATTTATGTTGAATTTATTTTATAAATTCATGAGTAATGGGTAAGGACTACTAATTTTTATGCATTAGAAACTAAATTGAAGAGTTGAAAAAGATCTCTATTTTAATAGAATGAGACAATAAATAATTAGTGGTGGTACTAATAGATACATTGAGTGAAACATTATTCAATTTGATTTAAATCATCATTTCATTATGAATACCAATTAATCAATAGTTACACTTAAAGCATTCAGCATGCTACATAGACAATATTTAAAGTTGGTAGGTATGTTCTTTAGTATACGTAAGATTTTTTTCTAAGATTATATATTTAAATGTATAGATTTGAGTGACATTAGAAATTTCATTCAAAGAGAAAAGATATTTTTATATTTGCACTAATGATTCCTAATGTGAACCAATAGAAAGGTAGATAAATTTTTATTTTTTTAATTATTAACTAAAAAAATAATTGTAGACTATTTGATTGATGCTCGAATTTTTAATTTTGTATGTTGATTCACCACACCAATTAAATGATTAAATACAATAGATACATCATGAATTCTCTTTCGAAAGGAACTAATAAATAAATTTAATTACGAAATTTAGCTTGAAAAAAACACTTTCACTAGATAACCATGTATTACAAAAAACCTTTTTCAATTATTAACTTCTACGTCAAAAACATTGCTTTCACTAGGCCATCACATATTAAAGTAATCTATTTAATTGTTGAATTCAACTTTAAAAAGATTGCTTTCATTAGGTGACCACTTATTTCAACAAACCTATTCAATCCTTCACTTTCACTTCAAAAAAATTTACTTTCCATAAATGACCACATATTTGAAAAAACATGTTAAAATGATTTTGAAGGGATTTAAAACCATAATATTTTAGCTACAATTTTTTGTAAAGATATATTTATATCACAAAAAACAATTATACATAAGCATATATCCACCAAAAATTCTAGGTCAATAATGGATGATCTAAAATAAGATTTACTAAAAAGGAAAATTGCATGTAGATAATATTGAAACTACACCAATGGGATTTGCAACCAGCAAGGCTAAAGTACAATATGCTATAAGTGGCAAAGAAAAGGTCTACCTCATAAATTAAATAAACTAGATGAAAAATATCCTCAAAATCGAATTCTATCTAGAAAAATTCTCAAATTATACCATAAGATCATACGCCTATGGATATTCACTTATGTCAATATTTAAGAAGAAACCTTTGTTACAAGAGCAAGATGCAACAAAAATGTTTCGAATTTAAAATGTCTTTAATATATATCTATTGATGTTATTATCTCTCAAATATCTAGTTAGAAGTAATAAAGTCTATCTTTGTGAATACACTAAAACTAAAATTAGAATATACCATCATCTCTATATTGCTAAACTTAATTCTTGTTCAAATAAATATGAAGCACATACAACATTTTTTCTTCATTTTCATAACCCCAATACCAAGGAGCAACAAAAAAAATAAGGACTCATGAGATGATTTTCAAGAACTAAGTTTATAATAGCTTGAGGTTAGTTTTTCCTCCTATTCATGCACTAAATCATTCCACCATTGAGACTAGATTTCATGTATGTTGAATTTATTTTATAAATTTATGAGCAATGGGTAAGGACTACTAATTTTTATGCATGAGAAACTAAATTGAAGAGTTGAAAAAGATCTCCATTTTAATAGAATGAGACAATAAATAATTAGTGGTGGTACTAATAGATGCATTGAGTGAAACATTCTTCAATTTGATTTAAATCATCATTTCATTATGAATATCAATTAATCAATAATTACACTTAAAGCATTCAGCATGCTACATAGACAATATTTAAAGTTGGTAGGTATCTTCTTTAATATAGGTAAGATTTTTTTAAGATTATATATTTAAATGTATAGATTTGAATGACATTAGAAATTTAATTCAAAGAGTAAAGATAATTTTATATTTGCACTAATGATTCTTAATGTGAACCAATAGAAAGGTAGATAAATTATTCTTTAATTAATTATTAACTAAAAATAATAACTGTAGACTATGTGATTGATGCTGGAATTTTTAATTATGTATGTTGATTCACTGCATCAATTAAATGATTAATTGCAACAATACATCATGAATTCTCTTTTGAAAGGAAGTAATAAATAAATTTAATCATTAAATTTGACTTGAAAAAAATGCTTTCACTAGATAACCATGTATTTCAAAAAACCTTTTTCAATTATTAACTTCTACTTCAAAAACATTGCTTTCACTAGGCCACCACCTATTAAAGTAATCTATTTAATTGTTGAATTCAACTTTAAAAAGATTGCTTTCATTAGGTGACCACTTATTTCGACAAACCTATTCAATCATTCACTTTCACTTCAAAAAAATTTACTTTCCATAAATGACCACATATTTGAAAACACATGTTAAAATGTTTTTTTTCAACTTTTAATGTATTTAATGGTTATATAACATATATATAGATAACATCTATTTACAGAAATAGTTTTAATTAAATATAATAAATTTGACATATAATTTTTAAGTTTTTCTTTTTTAAAATGATTAATATTCATTTTTGTATGTATATGAATTAAAGTGGGATTGAAGAGGGCCAATAGTAGTTTCCCTTGGTGACTCGATATTCAATATATTGTCTATTCAATTATTAACATGAAATGATCATATATTTCAAATAATATGTTCAATTAACTAAATGACCAGATATTTCAAGAAACAAATTCAATTATTAATTTCCACCTCAAAAAATTACTTTCTTTAAATGAGCGTATGTTTTGATGGGTTTTGTAAGAGGGATTTTTTCACCAAATGGCCAACTTGTAAGGAAAAATTGATGACTTTGGTGAGACTGATTTTTTTTGTAATGAATCGCCAACGTATGACTTCCTTATAAGAATTCTTTGGAAAGCAAACAGACAACCATTTGAAGAAGGTAACCCAGTATTCACGCAAGAAACACATAAATTGATAAAAATCAGTTCTTTCAGCGACTTGTATTTTTCACAGAATTGCTAATTATGAGGTCCCAATAAATTGCCAAAAAGGTATAGTTGGCTCCATTAAAGAGTCTCGTCTTAAAATATGATCTGTTTAGTGTCATCCTGCTAGGTTTGTATAAAGATAATCAGGCTATTGAGAGAGTTTTAATAGGTAGTGTGGCATTTAAGCAATATTCTCACACACTAAAATAAATTCTTTGACCGCCCAATATGGGTTTGGTGAAAAGGATTTTTCCCAATAAATAGCCAAAAGGTGTTTAGATGGCTTCATTTAAGAATCTTGTCTTACAAATATGGTCTGTGTAGTGTGATCCTGCTGCACATCTCTTCTTTATTCTACATTAGATTTGTATAAAGATAATCAAGCTATGGAGAAAGTTTGCATGGGTACGTTGGCCGCCATAGTAGCGATTTTCCTGATTCTCATGGGAATTATATTTCAGCAAAGGGCCGTTAAATTGGCCACTACTTGGTATGATACCTTGGGTAGTGTGGCATTTATCTAATATTTATGAGCAGGGAGTGAAAGTGGCACTTGAGAATAATGGGACTTTCCTAGTTAGAGGCTCCTGGTTTTGTGGAAGCAATCTGTTCGAAGTAGTCGCATCTAGTCCCGCTAATTTAGAGTACATTCTCAAGTTTGATTTAAGCAACTTCCCTAAAGGCCCTTCAAAGAAGTATTTTTCTGACATATTTGGCTATGGTTTAATTAACTCAGATGATGAACTGTGGAAGCGTCAGCAAAAGCCCACGGTAATGGCAGTAAGCAGCAGAAAATTCAGAGACAGGTATTTAAGCCTCGTGCAGAAATCTCTGCTGCAGAAACTTTTGCCACTTCTTGAAGAAGTAAAAGAGGAAAATGCCTCGGTTGATCTGCAACATGTACTCCTTCAGTTGACTATGGATATTATCTTGATGGTTATCTTTGGGAGGGAGGCAGGAAGTGAAACTTTTGCTTCGGCGCCGTTTGATGAAGCAACTGAATGCTGCATTTATCGTTTGCTCTGCCCTTCATTTATATGGAAGGTTATGAGATTTCTCAACGTGGGCTTTGAGAAGAAGTTGAGAGCAGCTAGAGCAATAGTAGAAGACTGTGTAGCAGAGATGGTGAAGGTTAAAGTGAAGGAGGTGGAGGAAGAGAATGAATTGCAGGGTGACATATTATCGACCTTCATGAGATTGGAAAGAGAACAAAGATGCCCTCCTTCTCAACATCTGTTGCAGGTATGTACAGTTAGTGAACATAATTTATGAATTGTTGCAGGTAGGTATTGAGATAGAATATATCTAATTTAATGATCTTTTGGACTAAATTTTTCTAATATTCAATATACATCTAATTCAATGGCTTATAATAGAGAGTTTATTATTTTTATCCAAAATATAATAAATATTAGCAAATATTTATTTATTTTGGATAAAAATAATAATTTTTATTGGTGAATCTTTCATTTGCGAATCTTAGAAAATAACATGAGTATGCATTAATTACTATTGCAAATAATTTCATTTAAAAAAAACTTAAAGAAAAGTAGAGGGCTAAGTGGAAATCATTAATGAGTTTAAAGGGTAGACCGTACTTTATTTAGTTACTGCCATCAATTTATATTAATCTAATAGCCCTCTTTGTATTTTGTCAGATAAAATGTACTTAAAATTTGTAATATTAGTCAAATTTTGATTTCCAAATTTTAAAAAATAGTCAATTGGCAAATATTAGCCACTATAAAAATCACTAGTGCTAAATGGGTATTTTTAGCTTTTTTTAGATTCAATTGTGTTGGATTTTTTGCATCAATATTTCAGATTATATTTTATGATAGATCAAACTTTAAAGTATTAAATTGATTAATATTATATAATATAACCAAGTATATTGTTAGCTCTTAAACTGTTATGCAGTCGAGACACTTTTTTGCCATGCAAAAGTCCATAACATTTAATCTCTGAGTATTTCTCAGCTTCTTAATGCAGATTTTGTTTATGTATTCATGTCAAGTATTTTTTTAACTTGTATACATAAGTTGATAACGATTTCTAAATCGTAGGGATTAACCACAAGCATATTCCTTCCGGGTAAAGATACTACTGCCTTGGCTATGTCATGGTTCTTTTGGCTTATAAGCATGCATCCATATGTGGAGGAAAAAATGGTCTCTGAACTCTCTCATATTTGGAATTTTGAGCATTTGAGCAATGGATATGATATTGTGGGTGCTTTTGGCTGGGAAGCATTGAGAGGCATGAACTATTTGCAGGCTGCTTTGTCTGAATATATGACGCTTTACCCTCCACCTCCTTTGATTTACAAAGAAGCAGCAATTGACAATGTTCTACCAGATGGAACTCATGTTATGAAAGGCTCAAAGCTTCTGTTATTTATTTATGGCACTAATAGAATGGAAAGTCTATGGGGAAAAGATGCCCTTGAGTTCAAGCCTGAGAGATGGATTACAGAAAAGGGGATCTGTATGAATGAGAACGATTACAAATATCCTGTGTTTAGTGCAGGTCCAAGGATATGTATTGGGAAAGATGTTGCCTATGTGAGTATGAAATACATAGTTGACAATATCCTTGTACGCTATCGAGTAAAAGTTGAAGCTGGTCATCAAGTGAAGCCTAAGCTTGGGCTAACTCTACCCATGAAGCATGGCCTCAAAGTCACCTTGCAAGCCAGGAATGATATTATAGCATAAAATAGCGTTAACAGATATATCTGCATAGATCATAGATATATTTCAATAATCTAGCATTTGGTTAGTCACTATATTTAGTGACAATGTAATAATCGATAAAATCTGTGAACCTTATTGTTGACTTATGCTTAAAATGTACTATATAGCAACTTTAAGAATAAAATATATATTCATATTGTTAAGTCGTGCTTGATTGCCACAAGTAGTTGCTCTCAATTACCTTTCTTTTTTCATTAAATGAAACGTTACAAACATAATTTAGTTTTAAATGTGCAAGCGAATTGATTTATTTTTGAAGGCAGGTTTTCAAGTGGGCTTAAAACAGTTGCTTGACATATTATTTATTCTAAGAAGGTTTTTATCGCCTTTATAAAGCATATATTTAAAAAGATAATTTATGTTTAACATTTAGGCTTGGTATTATTAGATTTTTTTTTTTTTTTGATTAGTAAAAGGCCGAAGCCTGAAAAAATTTAATTAATTAAAGAAAATGATTACAAGCTCTATTCAGTGTGGGCACCGGTAGGAAAGAATGGAGGAAGAAAACCTCTGGTCTCACCCTGATCCCTTAGGATCAGAATCTAATGATACCCACAAAAAAAACAAGAAAAAGAACTAGATACAATGGCCCTTGGGACATCCCGTCCAGTCAGGGCTATATAACTGAGAGATGTCATTCTAGAAATCTAGATGTTCTGGAAGAGCTGCTTCAGCCGAAAAATGATAACTGCTTCGCCTATGATAGCTAGATTCAAATCCTTAGAAGCAGGTTATAAATGATCTGCAAAAGATCTTTCGACCAAGATTAGTGTCAGAGAAAACACTTTAGAGCTTAAATAAGAGAACTATGATAGGAAACTCCCTAAATGAGAAATGAAGCACCAGAAACCTAAAGCCTCAAGGGGAGGGCTCTGCAAGGCTAATCGTGACCAAACATGCATAAAAACCACCAGGCTAATCCTACAGCAAGCACTTAACAAGAAGTTAGCCCAAAAAAAGACCTCACAACAAGTAGTGCTAAACCTTCACAATAAATCTGCAACATTCGCAAAGACTATAGGAGATGTTAAGAATAAAAGCTCATGTCATACAAAGCTAAAGACCCAGTGCTGATATATAGGAAGAAGCTTACTTAATCACTATAGAAGCTTGCAATAGCACATAAGGACAATCACCTTACTGAATCAATCGATAACTTTTTCAAAGAAAGCAAGGCCAAGCTCTTCTTGGACAGAACTAGACAGAAACCACAATACAATTATATATAAAAAATTTACTAATACAACCCCATCTCCAGAAATATTGATTTATATTTATATTTATATTTATATTTATATATATATGTTTATCTATATATATATATATATACAAAATCAATTTAAATTTAAATTTATCAACTTGTTACAAGCTTGGAACGAGCAGGAACAAGTTATCAGACATCAAGGCCATCAATTTATCTAGGATAAGAAAATTATTGCGAGAAAAAATGATATACTTAATCCCAACTATGTTTAAAAAACTAATTCCGACTTTTGAAGGAACGGCCCAACTAAAGGAAAAGAAGTAGAACTATGGTTTAGAGCGCAATAACTTCCTTAACAGTCATATGTTTTGAAAAAAGTATTAACTAGTCTAGGACAAAAAGAAAACTATAAGCACTTAATAAAGTAAAGGAGGCAGAGGGCTTGACACAAAGACGAGCCCCTATAACCAGCTCGACCTCTCCCGGCCTGCAACTTTGGGGCCTTTTCTCCAGAGCTGGATGGTAAATTGGTAGGGGGAAAGCAAGGGAAGGAGGAATTGTCACATTGTCCTGAACCACGTCGATATTCTCAGCTTCTAGATTGTTAGAAAACCATCTGTTGCATATCGGCTTCTTAGCCTGCAGTAGCCACATAAGGAAGAAGAGATTCCTCCGTCGGATGGGGTTGTAGGCTTCATAAGCTATTGGGTCCTCTATTGACAAAATCGGGTATCTTGGCATCGGATTATTCATCCTGACGAGAATATCATAGTCATGAGGCTTCAGAGCAGTGAGCACTTCGTTGATATTGACCACCACCCTCTCCAATTCACCAAGCAGTTCCTTCTTGAAGACCTTTTTACAGAGTTTCATAACCACATTCCTATCATTCTCAAAATGCATAGCCGCTACCAAGAACATTGTGGCAATGTCTGAATTGGCTCTAGTGCGGTCTTCATTCATAATATAATCCTTTCCAAGGGTTTTCAAAACCACCCCAATGACCAGAGGGTTCGGATGGACCAGGATGCCTTTCAATCTCTCCTCCTTAACTTCTCCCATGAAACCCATTTGCCACTTGAGCCCTATTAGTCTTAGCGGCATATCCATCAGAGATATTTGAAAAAACTTATAAGCCAAAGCCCAGGCAAAACAAACTTAAATAGAGCTAGAGTTAAATGTATCGATAAATACATCTCATCTTACCATAGAGTAACGATAGCTATTGATGGATGACAGAGATCGGAGGGTCAAGATATGATGAAAGAAATCTCCACGATCACGGTAATTAATAGTGCCGCCTTTACATGAACGAACTATTAAGCAATTGCTTGCAAAATGCAGAAAGGGGGTCACATCAACATCATAAGAATTACATCCAGATGGTACTAATCGAGGGGAGTTGTTGACAAGAGAAATCCCAAAAAAGGAATCGGCTGCCTCTAAAAAATGGCTAAAATCCATAGGTAAATATGATCTATATCGTTGCTAAAAATAGAATAATAATGCAGATAAAACTAACTCTTAAAGCACCATAATCTCTTATTCCTATTAGTATACACTATATCTATATGAATATTAATACATATACATCCGTGCATATATATATATATACATATATATATAATTAATTGTATACATGCATGTCTATATATATATATGCATATCCATATATACATATGCATACTAATAGAAATAAAATCTTATAAGGCTCTTAGAGATGATCTTTAGAAGATGAATGAAATTAACCTTTCCTCTTCAAAGACTAGAGAGCCAAAAAATAAAAACTGAGAGCTCAGAGACAGGGTTACTGAATTCATTGAACCCGGGTTAGCCCCTCTTAACTAATGAACTACCCAACAACTCCAGCATTATCTAATTCATCCACTCTGGAGTTTATAGAATAATAATGTAGATAAAGCTAACTCTTGAAGCACCATAATCTCTTATTCCTATTAGTATACACTATATCTATATGAATGTTAATACATATACATCCATACATATATATATCTATATATATATATATAATTAATTGTATACATGTATGTCTATATATATGCATATCCATATATACATATGGATACTAATAGAAATAAAATCTTGAGGGGCTCTAAGAGATGATTTTAAGAAGAAATTAGGCTTTCCACTAAAAGACCAGAGAGCCAGAAAATAAAACTGAGAGCTCAAAGATAGGCTTACTCAATTCTGTGATCTTGGGTTAGCCCCTCCTAACTAATGAACTTCCCATTAGCTTCAGCATTGGCTAATTCATCTGCTATGGAGTTTCCTTCTTTGAATATATGGTTGAAGGTCATTTTCTTGAAATCTTTAAGGAGACCAAGAGCTCCAGATAATAGCGCATTCAGCTTCCAATCAGACAAAGAACCTCTCCTAAGGCCATTGATAATAATGGCCGAGTCTCCTTCAATGGCCACTTTGCAGATACCTCTATTTTGACAAAGAAGGAGAACTTCAATTAGGGCTAAGATTTCAGCCTTGTTGTTGGATTCCAACCCTATGGGTTTTTCTACCCTGGCCAATTCCCTCCCACCCTCATCATGCAGACAACATCCAATGCCTGCAGGACCCAGATTCCTGCGGGAAGTACCATTGAAGTTTAGTTTAACCCAACCCTTTTTAGGGACTCTTCACTTGCAGGCCTTTCTCAACTCATGATTGTTAGAGTTGCCAATTCCAATAAAGGGAGGGATCCTCAAACCAAACCACCTCCCCCTCATCTTCTCATCCCAGTAGGTCATCTCGGAGAGATTACTAGAAAATTTAGAAGTTCTACTATTTAAAGTCTTGACTATTGAGGCTTATATTTTATTCACCAGAAGGGTCCACTCCATCTTTTGCTACTTGAAGAGCCTCCTATTGCGTTCCTTCCAGAGTTCCTAGATAACTAGAGAGGGGGCTAGGTTCCAAAGTCCCCCAAAAAGGGAATTCCTAAAAAGGGTTGGCCATGCCTGAAATATCCCAAGGATGGTATTGGGAAAGGCAGAGGACCACCCTAATTTGTTGCACAACCACAACCAACACTTAGAGGCATAATTGCAATTGAGAAGGATGTGGTCTTTGTCTTCTTCAACCTCTTCACACAAGGGACATCTACTAGGGCCTGCATAGCCCATCTTTCTAAATCTATCTGCTGTTAAAATCTTATTCTGGAGAGCTAACCATGAGAACAATCCTACCTTTGGTAGACACATCTTGTCCCAACACAAGACTGCAGGGACAGAGGTGGAAGAGGAAAGAAGCTGACTCAAGAGGACATTTTAACCATCTTTTGAGGTATATTCTCCCAATTTTGACCCATGCTAGTCAAGAGTATCTGACCCTAAGTTGAAGGTGACCATCCTATCCTTAAGGATGTCTTGAAGCAACAATTTCTCCCTGGCAGGGATGTCTACCTGATCAAGGGATCTCCCAGACCAACCCTTATCTAAGTCCCCCTCAGAAGGCATGATGTAGTCCTTGACATACCTACCCCACATAGATTCAAGCACTACCCTTGACTATTCTAAGTTAACTATTTGCTGAAGGGCTAGAAAACCTCCCCAAGAGTCTGAGTAGAAGAGGGCTTTATCCCCCTTTCCCAGATTCCATGATAATTTGTCTAAGATGATTTTCCTACAATCCAGCATAAAGTTCCATATATGTGAGCCTCTTGGAGGGGAGGAGTCCCTGAAGATGCTCATATGATCCCTACCACAGAGATATTTATGATAGATAATTTGGGCCCACTTAAGATGAGGAGATCTGAATATTCTCCATACTAATTTGACCCCTAATGCCCTGCTCTGGACCTTAATGTCCTTAATCCCAATACCCCCTTCCGCCTTAGGCCTACAAATCTTGTCCCAAGCCATTAGGGAGATCCGTTTCTTCTCTTCCACCCCTTGCCAAAAGAAAGATCTTAGATGTCTGTTTAGTATTTTCTTTTTGGACTGGGGCAGGTTGAAACATGAAAGCTAGTAGATAGGCATAGCATCCAGAACTAATTTAACCAAAGTAGCTCTTCCTACAGAGGATAGCCACTTACCCTTCTAGGTGGCAACCCTACTTTTAATCTTTTCTACTACTCCATCCCACAGATTAGATGACCCAGAGTCCTTAGCCAAGGGAAAGTCTAGATACTTCCAAGGAAGGTTTCCTAGATTAAAATTCAGAATGCCGCAAATGTCTTGTTGTATACATATTGGAAAATTAACTTTATTTTTTACTCGAAATTATACAATTTAGGTGAATTTGATCTAATTACGTATAAAAAATTATCGGAAAAAAAAGGTTTCAAAGTTTAATAAAATAAATATTATTGCAATTTAAATAGGACATAAAATTTTGAAAAAATGTGGTGATATAGGTCTCATTATAGCTTGTACTATTAGCCACATTTTGAATCCTCTATTTCAAATATTAGCCAATTGGTGAGATAGCCACTAAAAAATTACTACCTCTTATAGAATTCACCTACCTACCCCAATGTGTTGGTGTAGTTGATTTGGTCCCATGACACACATAACACAAAATATATTTTTTGGAACATTTACACTACTCTAAAAATATGTTTTCTATAATAACTCATTTGTTATTGGCATAGTAAAATGATGTGAAGTTCACAAAAATTGAGAGGGTTATTGCAGAGGGACCACATATCTATTTTCATGGTGATCAAATAATATTTTGCATTGAAATTAATTTTTTAAAACCAGTACAAAAGAAGTCATAAAAATCAATTTTTTGAGCATGTCAAAACCAAATAACAAGAATAAGTGCAATTAATGATATCTGCCTACCAAATTTTTTTTATTCCTAGACACTATTTGCACCCATGGCACCAATTTCATTTTTTGGATTCTTGGGTAATTAAATGATAAGTTTTGTGAACTCTAAATTTTTCAAATGTATTTAAAATATTCCAAGTGTTTTACATGTTTAGGGAACATAGATTATATAAAACAAGTTCATAGGTATAGAAATATTTTGTCGTCCCAAATAAGTCCATGATCCCTAGTTTCATCTTTGCATAATATCAATATAATGTTCTAATTTTGAAGTAGTTAGAAAACTTCCATACATTATTATTAATCTCGAAAGACCTCAAATTCAAATCCATGTCAAATTAATTGCATTCTTCAATTATCAAATTAAATCATTTTCTATTTATATTCCTTACATTCAATTACTATCTCAAACTTAAATTATTGAAACTAATTAAATTATACTTTTATATGCATTTTATGGGATTATTATGAAAAGGAAAAAAATCCCTCTTACTCTATCTATATCTAGGGAAACGTACTAGTAGTTCTTATAGCTAACTTCGTGCACCCATATAATTCTAAATGGTACATCAGATTTTGACAATTCTTTTTTTTTATTGTTTGTATAAGCCTTGTAACTTATAGCTACTGTTCTCACTTTTTGGTAGTAATGATACATGTTGTGGGATCCATTATGCATGAAAGGGTCAAAAGTCATCATTTCAAAATGTTGCTCAATACCTACTTAAAGTTGCCCCAATACTTGTGTAGTACAACCACCTAAAAAGTTGCCATTACTTTTGAACAAATGCCCCCGTAGTCATGTGCAATACATACCAATAACATTGCATAACTCCTTCAATTAATGTCTATAACTTCTAACTACTGTGGTACAAGTGTGCGGTTATTAGTACATGTCTAATTTTTTAATAGATTTGTAGTTATCATTATGTTTTTTTTGTTTGAAAGTTAGATGAGCAAGAAGTGAACTGTAATTGAAACATGGGCAGTAACTGGTGCTCTTCTAATGACATTTTTGGTTCTAGGTTGAGTGAAGGGTCATGCAAAATGAGAAATATAGTGTTGTGACCAAGAACTTTTTGTCCTTTAGCACTAAGAAAACCCCATAGCTAAAATAAACAGAGAAGAATGGACGCAGCTAATTTCTACAGAAAACAGCACTCTATATAATTTCTAAATCGGCAAAACACAATAGAATTCAGCAAGATTTTCAGTGGATAATTTTTTATGATTTGCATCTCCATTGATGTAAAAACACAAAAAAATAAAAAAATCCACTGTAGTTTACATATCTGAAAGTCATTCTATAGTACCATTTTATGTGGTGATTAGCCACTGACAAAAAAAAATATCTCTTACACATGTTTTGGATAAGCCCGTTAACACGGAAAATTGTGATTCCATTTCAGGAATCTGATATTGCAGCAATGAAAATCCACTGGTTTTCTAACGTCCTCTCTTCCACAAATTATAGGACTTTTCCATACAGAGATTTGTTTTGACTAAGGTCTTTTTAAATATAATCCATGAATACTTTGCTAAGATTAGCTTGACCGCTGACGAAATGATTGCAATTTATTAATGAGTATGGTAAAGAAATTAGAGAAAGTTTATATTATAAAATATTACTCTCTTTGTCATGATAAATATATGTACAGTATCATATTTCATTTGGGTTTACTAATATCTTAGTGTTACGCAAAAATCTGAATAAAGCAGTGAATCTTGCACATTGAAACAATTAGAGAATCATTTATTTACGTTGTTTTGTAGAAAGTATATCGAATAACATATTAGTATTGCAGAATGGTGCGGTCCTCAAGTTCCTCTTTGAAGCATTTCTCTGTAGCGCTCCAGAGATCGAAGTCTTTCCATCTCTAAATTCTGCCGGAATTTGGCTATGAAATCCTGTGCTGATCTATCAACATCTTCGTATTCAGAGCTTCTTTTCTGAGTAGTCTTCAAAGGAAGTTTATGAGTGCCATTTTGATGGAGTTTAGTTGCTGGCCAAATGCTTGATCGGCTGAAGACATAATTGAGGAACGAAATGTGTTGATTACAGCAAAATTGAGAAAGCCAGGGAAGAGTAAATCCAGAAACTCAGTTCTGTTTGTTTAGAGACTTGTTCCAAAAGAATATATATAATGATTTGTATGTGGGTAAAGACGTAGGGAAGAATATGTCTACGCGAGAATCTGCCGACGCAAATGGGTTACCAAATAAGCGTGGAAGGAGTCTTAAGTCGACTTCAATCGTTGCCGAGTAAACAAAAATGTGAATTCGCAATTTCTCTAAGCCTTGCACATTTGCACATTTGAAGGAGGTGTGGAAGTAGTCGAAAGTTATTATATACCTAGTTTGACTACTTCCCTACAATATCCTTTTCATCTGATTGAGTTTTGTTTTTACTGTTTAGTTGATTATCGTAAAAATAATATGTATGATTTTAATGTTCAGTATTTTAATATTGGCTTTGTGTTTTTACTGGAAGGTTTTAATGTTGAAATTAGATTGTTTTTGTAATTTAATAAGAGATGCAATGCATCAAGTTCCTATCGAGATGTTATAGATTAGTGTCAAGGTTTGGAAGCAATAGCATTTCGAATAATTGTTTTGGAAGTTGTGTTAGAATCAATAATGAGAATAAAAAAGCAATAAAAAATATTGACTTTGTACATGATTTATGAATTTAAAATGCCTCTACAAAGTGTCATGTAATAGAGGAAGGTATATAAATATTTTTATTGTGAGCATAAACTATAAGGCAAAGAGCAAAGGAAATAAATGTTGTGTGTGGAAGCATTTGAAATATCTATAAATGTTTGACCATGAATCTAATTTGTTGAACTCAAATATTGCTGCAAAATAATAATTATTCCAAGAGGAAGAGTATAAGATAGTGAAATATTTGTAATTATTTGTATTTTGTTTATTTCTTGTTGTCATGAAGTGAAAAATTGTATTTGAAGTATGCACAATAAGAATCAATAGTATAAATTTGAACAAAAAATAAATAAAGAAAAATATTTAATAACAATTCCTCCATGATCATTCAAAAGGAAAAGTGATTGTGTTTGGGGTGTCTAGAAAAGTTGAGAAAGTCATACTTTAATGTAACATTTCATTGTTTAATTAATTGAATTGCATATGAAATTTTTAGAATCTATTATTAAAATTATATAAATAAAAATTTAAATTTAATAAAAGCTATAAAAATATCGTTGATGTGTATTACAGTTAATTAAAATACTACATAATTAAAGCTATAAACAAACTAATAATGTTTAATCTTCAATTTTTAATTTGGTTTACAATTTTTTAGAAATATTAAAACACTAAATAAATATTAACCATGACAAACTCTCCTTCTCTGAATGCAATATATTTGAGAAAATTTGAACTAGTATTTGAGATAATAATTTATTCTTTGAATTAGCCAAAGTTTTTTAAAAATATCTTGTTAAGTGCATTTCAAAGATATTCCATTTCAGAAGATTAATTCCAAAAAGAGAATAAGGATTATTCCATTCCTTTCAAATACCAAACAATATTCTATAGATATTTCTTCGCATATTTATAAATAATCAAACTATACATATTTTTTAATGTTTTTGGAAATGAATGATTGAATATAGGGATAGGGAAATGCGACTAACTTTATATTTTGTATTTTGCTTTCTACTTTCATACATTTTATAACTTCTAGCAGTCTATTTGGGAAATCAAATTTGCCAATACACATGAATAGTCATGTTATAAAGGTCTATTTGTTGCTCCACGTGTTGAAAAGAACTCTAGCAGTCTATTTAGGAAATCAAATTTGCCAATGAGGTTTGGCTTCATA
Source organism: Cryptomeria japonica (assembly GCF_030272615.1). NCBI lineage: Eukaryota > Viridiplantae > Streptophyta > Pinopsida > Cupressales > Cupressaceae > Cryptomeria > Cryptomeria japonica. Next base: position 161,604,390 of record NC_081405.1, on the reverse strand, counting down.
ATGAGTTCATGGGCTCATGGATGTGTTCCGCCATTACTTCCTTAGTTGGTGATGGAGAACATTACAGTAGGACGATCCTAGGAAAAAAACTTCCAGCTCTCTGTTACAATTTTTGAAGACAGTATCCTAGATGACTTGTAGGAAACTTCCTGGGTAAAATGTAGTACATGGGAGAAAACATTCAAAAATATATTTCCTAACAAATGTGGTAGTGAGCAGTTACCGCAAACTTTGAGGCCTTACCTAATGAGGCTGGTCTATCCCAAAAAAGGAAAGGTGTTTAGAATTTTAACCTCAAGATTTGAACTATTGATGTTTTCATGTTTCTAATGTTTCATGGGACTCCAATGCAGGCAAATTTGGACCAGTTGACTCCTATGAGATTGTATGTGTAGTACTATTTTGGGAACAACCTTTAAGTAGACATTCATAATCTAAAAATCATTTCAATTCAATATCACATGTTTCACAACACAACAGTGTGCAAAGCTAGTTATATAATATACAAGTCAAAAGATTATTTTCATAAAACTTTAAACTATCTTTCACCTTTTAATTTGAATGAGCTATAAATGTGGCACCATATTTTTTATGTTGGCCTAAAATCCCCAAGCTTATAGAATGCAGTCAACTTGTTACAGTTCACTCAGAAATTTTTGGTCCCAGAAAAAATGTTGTTTAGATTATTATTATCAACTTATTTTGAGATTACTAACTATGTCTTTTCTATTAGTTTGTAACCAGTCAATTCATAATTAATTCATAGCTTTTTTGTGATTCTGGCTTCCCAACTTCATGATTCGTGTATGTTATTTTTTATTTGGTTTTAAGTTTATTTTACAATAAATAATATGTGTTATAAGTAGTGTTCTTTTTACTGCTACTATTAAATTCAATTGGTTCAAGGAATTTTGAAATGCTAATGGAGTCACTAAAGATCATAATGAGTTTTCTTTAATGCTTACCTCGAGAAGTGTGTTACAATTTTAGTGATACAATCTAATTCGAAGATCCTCATTTTTCAGATTAAGCATCTCTGCCATTGTAATTTGCTTGATCAAGATGGACTTGAAGGATTCCCAGTGTTCTGTTGAGCGGGAAAGTTGAAAGATAAGTGAAGTCCGCAGTACACAAAGCTGAAAAATAAGAAAAGAAATCTGCAGTGCCCATTCAATACCCAATTGAATGGGGAAAGATTTTTACAGATTTGGGTAGGACAAATGCTAACATCCCATTGGAGCTTTGTAATTTCCTCATATATTTTGGATAGAATTTGCCAACTGCCCTCTTATAAAAGTAGTACTACAATTAAAACAATACATTATAATGTCTAAAGTTTGAAAAGTTTATCAAATGTTTTTTATTAAAAAATTAAAAAAAATTATTTTTTTGCCTACTGTTACTCTTATTAGCCAATAGGAGAACAAAAAATAATTTTATTTCAATTATTTAAATAGACATAAATATGAAAACTATAGAACTGCATTGAAATTTGTAAAATTCTGAAAAATGATTGGCTTGTGGAAAAGAGAAAATGAACAAATAATATTGAGGGTATAAGTTTAAGTTGATATAATTTTTACAAGAATCAAGGATTAATGGGTATTTATTCTATTAAAGGTGTTTACATCATAAGCTTAACTTCATTTGTTATGGTATTAGTGGAGCTTGCACTCAACAAGACTTGATATTTAGTAGACTAATTTAGATCCCTTCAAATTCATGAACAAACCAAAGGCCATTTAAATTTTTATCTTGATATGTACATGTAAGTTATTATTTTTTTATACTTTAATATTTTGTTACTAGCATGGGGTCTATATGAGTTAATAATACAAGTTTCATTAGGTACCTTAACATTGATTCCTAGATTGTAGGTGTTGCTTTATCTTCTTTGATTCAAGATTGTGGTTCTAATTTATTCTTTGGGAGGTGTTGGTGTTTCAATTTGAGTACTTTGTCTTTGCAAGATCCATGGGTGATCTTCATATATGAAATAGTTATTGTTATGCCATATGTAGCTTGGCATCATTGTTTTGTAAGAGCATTGGTAGTTATATATATTTGTTACTTTATGATGAATGGTCTTGTATAGTGATGTTTTGTGTCATGAGGCACTCAATTCTATTTTTAGTATGTAGTGTGATTTCATTTCTATCCTTATTTATATTGAAAAAAAATGCTTATCTTCATATCATATGGAGACGTTGATAGCTTGCTACCATGGAGTACTCTTGAAGTTTTTAGTTGAGGTATCAGTTTTGATTTGTTAGTTTGAGAAAATAATCCAAGAGATTTAGAGAAGGTGTGTTATTTGTTACAAGTGTGGTTTCCATTGCACCAAAAGATTGACCTGTTAATTCTCAATACAACCATTAGACTTATAGAATCCATAGGAGGTGGTTAAGCCAAGTCACAAACTCGAGAGTTGCACTACACAACATAAGGAGACCAAGGGCAAATACCTTGCAACAATCCTCCCCAGTGCAAGCGAGGGGTTTGAACCTGTGACCAATCTCTAATACCACTTGTAAGAAGTATATGAGATATTACAATGGGGAATTCACATGCATTTAGGCACACTCCCTAGAGCTCACTGCTCAAAAATAATAACAACAAGGGCTACAACCCTAAGGAAGACTCACTTTCTTACAAAAACATTTGGATTACATCTGGAAGATCAAGAACTAATAGAATAGCACCTCCTCATGCCTGGTTACAATTCCGGTTAAGCACATAACACATATTCTACTCCTTTGCACTTCTTCTCACTTCTTCATACTACTTCACTACTTCCAAAATATCAATAAATTATTCACACACACAAACACATCCACTAATACATCTGCAACATGATATTACATTTATTTATATATATCATCAACCTATATTTCAAGGTCAGCTCAACACACATCACAAATAACCATACACTCTACAATACTACATGTAGACAAAAACAATGTCGGCTAAGATATATCATGGAGCTAAATCATTACCTCGATCATGAAACACCTCCAAGAATTATGCCTTGAATATCTACAACATACTACAATCAACATGTCAGCCAAGAACATGAAGAACACCACCGGACCAAGGAAAATCATCAATAATGTGCACAACGATCAATGCAAACCATCAACACAGATAGGACATGATTTAGAAACATTCACAAGAATTGATAATTACCACAACCATAACAACACCACTTACTAGAATCTTCATCATCATTATGCCAAACTTCAAGAACACTAATTGAATTGACTGTCAAGGTGAAAGATTCACTTGCGAACCTCAAAATCTTGAACCATCTGAATTGAGGACACACTAGAATGTCCCAAACACTCTGTTGAATCTACAAACTAAGATATTGAAACGTGGAGCAAAATATAGAACACTGATAAACACTGAACAACTTAAAATAAATTGTAATACCAGATCTCATAACTCAATCAAATCACCATGCAGAGCATTGAAACTATAGCTGAATCAACTAGAGATACTTATCTCAAAACCCTTTAATGTACAACAACTCATTTGCAACACACTAACCAAACCAACTCACTTAATCTAACTGTAACACTGGAGCACAGAGAAATATGACATCAATTACAACAATATCCAACAAAATCCCCCTTTGGCATTGATGTGAATAGACGATGTGAAAAATAATCAATACAAAGAAAGAAATTAGTCATCTCACCCTTAGATCATGTACACAGCTCAACACAGGGTTTTCAAATAGATCTATCTCTTCTTTGACATTAATGCTAAAGATATATAGTGTCCAAATCTCTCTCCCTTGGCCAAACTCTCTCTCTCCACAACTGAACATCAAAACTAAAAAATATGAACATATGAACCACAATACTGACTACTTCCCCTAAGTAGTAGCCACCTCATCAACCTTGATCACAAGATATGACCGTGAAATCAACCAGACTGATGCAACTCAATGCATCTTAGTTCTCATTAGTAGGGGAAATTACCCCTACCTTTTCTTTAAGATACTCAAAAGTATCTTTAGGAAAAGGCTTCATAAAGATGTTTGCAATTTGTTCCTTTGTAGATATATACTCCAATTTGTCTTCCTTCTCATTCACCTTCACTCTCAAGAAATGAAACTTGATTGATATATGTTTAGTCTTTGAATGCAACACTGGATTCTTAGAAATTTTCATAGTACTTGAATTTGTTGGATATTGTTGTATTATTGCTACTGCTAGGATATGTTGTTGTCATTGATGTCAACATATTCCTCTATATTATTTCAGTGATTGCAAATTGGAAAGTTCTTATGATCGAGTTTGTAAATGGAAACAACAATACTGAAAAACTAAATAGATTCAACCACAAAACCCTAGCCTAACAATAACAAAGATCCACCATAACATATGAATATTACCTAAGACAATGCACATCAAATAAAATCACAAAGATTATACCATCACATGTCCAATAGGGTTTGGATCTCCATTGATCTTGCTTGATATATTTTTTCTCAGATTTTATGCATGCATAAGAGCTCAACAAAGAACAGAAATATGGTTGCAAGTAGGCTTGATCACATATGAAAGTTTGAAGTGTTGATTAGTTGGGGTGATTGCTTGAAGGCTTGATTAGAATGATTAGTAGTTGAATAGAATGATTAGGGTTGATAATGATGGAAGCATCTCCTTATATAGAAGACACTACAAGAAATGTAGGGATAAGATTGAGAGGTGTAAAAGATAAATGGTCGGCTAGGATTAGAGGGTAGGTAGAGAAAATAAAAAAATAATGAGAGGGTAGATAGTGTAGGAATTAAGAGATGAATGACATGTGTCATGGGTAGTGTAGTGTAGAAATTAGGAATCATCAAAACAAGTAGATCAAAACAAAACACCAGACATGAATAACTCAATCAAAAGAACACTCATTGAAATGAACCTAATTCTAAGCACACTCAATAGAGATATGGAAACAAAGCATTCAAAATGAAAATTATGCAAACCAGATGTAGAATTGAATACTCCTTCCATGCGGCTCCATTGTTGTTCTTTCCTCTTCAATGGGTTTGTGGATCTCACCTACAAGTGCACATACAATTGAAAGCAAGATTTGATGAAAAGTTCAAGAGTACTAGAAACGAAAGTTTGGTAGTTTGATAGAAATTCGGGATTAAGGATTCGAAGGGTTAAGGGATTTGATTGAAGAAAATCATCCAATTTATAGAGAAATTGGAGAAAAAGACAAGATTAGCATGATGAGATTCGAATGGAAATTCAAATCAATAATAGCATATCTATGACAAATTGCTATGCAAGGCTTATGACAATTCATGACAAATTTCTATGTCAAGAATTTATGACATTTTATGACATTTTATGACAAATTCTATGACACATTTCTATGTCAAGAATTTTATGACAATTTATGACATATTTCTATGACAAATTTCTATGTCATTGTCATAGATTTAGGAAAGAAATAGGAGAAAATTGAATTAGAAATTAAGAAAATAGGAAATTAGAGAATTAGTGAATTAATCAATAATTTTTCATTTATTAATTAATTCACTCACAAAGAGGAATAATTAGCCAATTAAATGAATATTTAATTGTAATGAGAAAACTTAGGATTAATAAATAATTTAGTAATCCTAAAGGAAGAAATGGCAAATTAGGTTAAATGAATAAATCATAAAACCCTAGAAGACGAATTAGAAGTGCGAGGATGATAATTAGGTCCTGATTGAAGATAATTAATGTCGATCATGATTTTGGATTGATAAATGACCAATGTGATAAACAATTTGATTGAGAAAATGCGCCAATTGACGAGGAACAATGACAAATTGATCCAAATTGACACAATTGAGACAGATAACGATCGATGACGAATTGATCGCAATATAACAAGATTGACAAGGACAAAGATCGACCAAAATCATGACTGAAGGTTGTTGTCGACAAGACCAAATTCGAAGGCGAGATGATAGAAGAATGACTCGATGCTCGCAAATGATAAAAACCAAGTGCGTGACATAGGAGAAATGTTAATGCGACGCAAAAACCTAAAATGAGGCAATGCATAAATGTTAAAGTATGACCTCGCAAGCGTTGACCATTTTTAGGTGTCTACATTTTGCCCCTCTTTGAGACAATGCGATTCTGAGCGTTGTTTCAAAGAACAATAATGAAAATGCCCCAGACAATGATAATGACATATGCATGCCCCCTCGAGGAATTGGCCGGAAACATGCAAAGAAGAGGCCAATTGATCGATAAAGATGATAGGATCGAACGGACTAACAATCAGATATCAGATGCATGAAGGACAAGCAATTTAATGTGCACAAGACCGTGACCAACATAAGATGGAGAGGATGACGTCCATCTATGCAATGACAAAGCGCTATAAATGAGACCAAGAGGGTGAAAATGACTCATTTGCACTAGCTAAAGAGGAGGAGTTGTTGCTCTGGACAAGGACACTTGCAGATAGATGGCGAACATTCCAACGGCGGATCACCTTGGAGAACGTGTATGCACATTCAGACGATCGGAGGACGCAGGAGCAGCGGTATGTATCTCGAAAACCCATGTTTTGGATTGCATGAATTTTAATGGCTTACGGGACATTGCGGGGATGAGGAGGACAGAGGAAGCACCCAGTGACAGAGGCACGTGCTCCGTATGACAGACAGTGGACATTATGTAGTTTGACATTTTGTAGTCAGCCTGCGGGCCATACTTAGGACAGACAGTCCAATTTTGTACTCCGATATTATTATGATATGTGATATGATATGCATCAATATGATGGATGCAATATGTTATGACTTATGTTTTTTGCATGTATGGACATGTATGGATGTATTTTTATGTATTTTGGATGTATTTATGAAATGAAATGGATAAAATGCTTGATACAAATGCAAATGTACTAACCAAATGGATGCAGGATGCAGTATATGTGTTCGAATATCGAAGCACTAGACCGAACTGACTATCCGACTGGACGGAAGAAGTGTTAGTAAGAAGAAATGAGATAGAAGACAGTTAGAGATGATGAAAACTTGCTTTCAGTAATGCACTTTGTAGGTGAGAACCTTTAGTTTTATGTAGCAAAATGGATGCGTAGCATCATGGCATTGAAGGCCAGAGCTGAAATGCAACCCGATTTGCAAAAGACAGACATAGCATAGACAAACGAAAATCACAATCAAAGAAAGAGATCATGAACCATCCCGGTCACTCTAAATCACTCAGTGACATCATCGAGCAACATAGGGACATGATCGAAGCCAAAGATAAATCAATAAAAAGATAAGACTCACAAATTAAAGCAAATCAAACAAACATCTTGATCTTCATTGTCAAAAGTTGAATGTGCTGATAGGACGATCATGTTGTCTAGTTTCAGGAAATGCGGTACCCCGTCTAAGACAGGACACAGTCTGGTTTTGAGTATACCACACCCTGTATAAGACCCATGATAATGTGACAAGGACAGTTGATTTTTAATGCGGATATTCGATTGATAAGACAATTTGGATCAGTTTGAATGCTTGGTTTTGATTGAAAAGGTTCATCTATTAATGTATGATTTCATTAAAGCACAATATTTGATTGTGATTCGTTGGATGTATACTCAGTGAGCTGTCGATGCACAAAGGGAATACTTTATTGCAAAAATGCGTGTTTTTTTGTGAGTTTGATAAAAAAAATTGTGTTCATTCTTTTTTCAGGACTTTATATAATTTTTTTTTTTTTTTTTTTGGATTATTTCAGGACTTTATATGATTTTTAGAGATTTTTTCAGGACATTTTTCGATTTTTTTGACTTTTTTCAAGACATTTTTCAATTTTTATGACTTTTTTCAAGACATTTTTCGATTTTTTTTGACTTTTTTCAGGACATTTTTCAATTTTTATGACTTTTTTCAGGACATTTTTCAATTTTTATGACTTTTTTTTCAAGACATTTTTAAATGTTTTTGGAAGATTTTTTCAAATTTTGCCCCCAGTGTCTAGCAAGGCAAGGAATATGACAAATGGATAAATATGCTTTCTGAAATGTTGGTGGATAGAGGGAAGACAAAGGCCTTTTATTATGGAGACAACACAGATGCAATTTTCAAGGGCTATGGCATGATAGGACAAGTGTATGGATATGACAAAAGCAGTGAAATGGCATGAGGGACATGTCAAGAGGTTTTTGAAAAATATGTTTTGCATTTCATGTCCTTATGTCAGATCAAGATCAAGGGACAAAAAGAGTGTATGGATAGCGATAAGATATGGACAGGATAAGCAAGACCAAGAATGGATAAGGGACATGGACTGAAGGTCAGGATAGAATACGGGATAATGGCAGAAAGTTGCAATAAGCCAGGGAATATGGATGAAAGTTATAATAAGCAAATGGAGAAATGACCAAAAGCTATGATAGACTAAAAGCTGCAAACAAGATACATGATGCTCATGAAGATCGTCAGCCTTGTCAAGATCAAAGGTGGAAAGGGAAAATGGACATGAGGGACAATAGTATATGAAGGGTAATGACGGGGGTCGATAGGATAATGGAACAATGAAGGACAAAAGGATATGAAGGAGGAAATCTGCCCCCAAGTGTGGTGTGCAAGAAGTTCATGGATTACACATGACGCTTGTTTGCCAGGTTTTCATCATGGTACTTGCCCAAGGTGCCTGTTTGCCAGGTTTTCACCAGTGGACGAATTATTTTTGTTTTACTTTTTTTTTTTTTTTTTCTTTTTCTCACTTTTTTGTCTCTTTTTTTTTTTTGTATTTTGACTTTTTCAGAAGAAGATGGACACATGATAGGGGATGGAAGAAGGACTCAAGCGTCTTTTTATTTGGATAGTAGCCTTGAAAAGAATGGACCATGACCTTTAAAAGTATGCTCAAAGACGTTGGTAGGATAAGGAAATGGAAAATGAGATGAAACTAAGGCAATGATTTATGCAAAGGATTGGACGAGAGGGATGGAAGGATGGAAAATATGCATTGGATAATGGATAGGGTATTGGAAGAACTGGGCTTGAGTGGATGAAAATGAAGGCAAGATCAACATTGGCACACACCTTGAGGGGTGATGGACTGATGGAGGAAAGACGTATTTTGGATATTGAGATTTTGATGGAGGAATAGCTTGGGATTTTGGGACATAAGAGCCCAAAATGGATGATGAAGGTGATGGAGGAATAGATTTGAGAGGTTTGGATGGAGGAATAGCAACTTTGGATGCCAATTTTGATGTTTCTTTTTGTGCTTCAAGGAGCTTCTTAGGGATCCACATGGTTTTTGATTTTTCATGCTTTTGTGGTTCCTTGGAGTGCATTGCTTGCATAAGGGATTTAGGAACCCATATATATTTTGACCTTTCTTTATTTTGCTCAGTGGGCCTTTGTGGCCTTTTTGATTTTTCTTTTTCTTTATAGATCAATTTGTTCTTTGCTTTGACATGTCGATTATATTGGACATGTTGATCTTTGAATACATGTGGATTGCTAGACTTATGACTTTTATACTTGGCATCCAGATTGCTTGGAAGGGGGAATGAATGTCGGTGTGGATGGGAATGATAGGGAGGCATGTGGGATGGATGGAAGGTTCTCCAAGATGTGTGCCTTTGCTGATGTTGCATAGGAGATGGAGGGATATAGGGACCTAGAATGGATGGAAGCGATGATGGGGAAGGTGGACATTTGGATTTTGACTTTGAAGGGATACCAATGCCTTGAGTGTGAGCTCTGTAGCCATGACCATTACTATATTCTTCGATATGGAGGGGTTCTTGCTTGTGAAGGTCTACCCCTTTGCCTTTATGGCTATCTTGACTTGTAGGATACTCTTTTCTTTTGGAAGAAGACGCGAGTTCATTATAAGGTGGATATGATATGAGAGAAATAATGAGATCTTGAAGTGGATTGGATTGCACCAAAGTGGAAGAACCCATTATGCATGTCGAGGGTTCATGAACATCTTGCACTGACACATTAGAATCATGAGGGGGATTAGGATCATGAGGTGAATTAGGATCGTGTAGTGGACATGGTTCAATGATAGGCTCTTCAAGAGATGGAATGGGAGAAATAATGGGATCGTCAAAAGAAATGCAATCTTGGAGTGGATATGCGGGATTAGGACGTGGAGATGGAGGAACAAGTGGATCTTGTGGAGGATCTAAAGGAATAATTTGATCTTGACAAGGAGGAAGATCATTGGAATCCTCTTTAAAGGTGCTTTGCTCTTGACTTTCAATGGGATCATCATAAAGGATGGAAAGGATATCTTGATCTTTCTCAAGAAGTGGAATATCAATGGGATTTGAAAGGACATTGTGTTCATGAAATGGAAGGGGATCATTTGGGACTGGATAGACTAAGATATCTTGATCTTGCTCGGGGAGTGGAATGTCAATAGGACTTTGGATAGGATGGACAAGAATAGGGGAATCATCATGAGTTTCTGGGAAGATGGGGTCCTGGTCCACAATTGGATGGGATGATAAGTTTTCAGGATCTTGATCTTGATTTGCTTTAGGACTCATTTCTTCGTGCTCTAAATTATCCTCTTGACATGAGGTTGGACTTTGGATATGCATGGAGGATTCTGACAAGGGATCAATGCTTTGGCATGAAGGAAAGGCACTTTGAAAATTTGTGATGGATTCTGGCAAGGAATCAATGCTTGAACATGAGGAAGAGGGACTTCGAATGGGGTCCTCTAAAATAGGTAATGGCAATAAAGTGCATGGTGGCATTGGGTCTTGTATTTCTGAAATATGACAAGGATGTGCGTCACAAATTGGATTATCGTGGCAATCAATTATGGATAGCTCTTGGATAATTGCATCCTTGGGTGTATTGTTTGATGAGGACAATATGGAAGGTTCTTGTGAAACTTTTAAAGGTGTAGGGATAGATGCCACTGGAGAGTCAATTTTCTTGTGAGGGGATGAGGCATTGCTAGACATAAGTGTATTATCTTTATCTTCCTCAAAAGATTCACTTAGTTTTTTCCTTAAGAGCATTGCAATAAGGCCACCTTTCTTTTTAGGTTTTGACATAGTTGGACCTGGAATTTGAACTTGTTTTTGATTTGATGTCATGTTTTGATATTGGACTTGGTTTAACTGTTCTGACATGTTTGAAACTTGGGTTGGTGTGTGTTACAACCTTTGTTTTTGAATGTTTGGTTGCGGTTGTTGACATTGATATGTTGGTTGAACTTGAACTTGTTGATATTCCACCCTTGGTTGAACTATTTGTTGACATTGTACAGTTGGTTGGACATATTGTTGAAATTGGACCATTGGTTGTGTTGGTTGCATATGTTGAACAATTGGTTGTGTCATTGGTTGTGATGGTTGAAAATATGATTGATAGTAAACACCTTCTTGTTCTTGTTGTGGAGGCACATAATGTTGAAATTGATGTTGTCTCCTTTCTTGTAATTGTTTCATCATCTCTATTTGGGAGAGGAGAGCTGGTATGTCTGATCGTTCAAGAAGAGATCTTACATCAATTGGCTCAAAATTTGGATTTTGACCTGGAAATTTTCGAAATATTTTGGACATTTGAGATCTTATCTTCTCACTGTTTATCACTTTTTGCTCCAATATCTCCTTTTCTTGAGCTAGTTTCTCCTCTAGTTTTTGTATTTGGACATTTAAATCATCATGATAAGTTTGACCAATGTTGCTTTGTTGTTGGGTTGAATAGAATTGTGATTGCATTGTCGGTTGATATGTCAAACTTTGTTGCATCATTGGTGCTTGGAACCTTGTTTCAATAGACATGTCACTTATGCAAATGCAATATTTTTTGGAATTTTTCGAGGATAGTATATGATATGCAACTAAATGCAAACTAAATAGATGAAAATGCAATCTATGTTAAGAATGCAATCTATGTTTTTGTTGTTTTTGAAGATTTTGACAAACTTTTGGAATGCAAATCTAAGAGAGACCCTTAGGATATTGGAATGATGTCTAGACCTCAAAGGACAAAAGGACTTAAATGGCAAAGGACAAGATGACAATGTCTCCCCTATATGCTTGGATACTAAGCTAGGTTTGACGAAATGATATTGATGACAAAAGGACAAAGGACTTTGATAAGGTCTAGACTTCTTAACAATGACTTAGGGTTTATCAAAGATTTGGATTACTCAAGTATGACAAGACCTAGGTTTGACACTATATGCAAAAGGACAATTAATATGCAAATGATCTTAATATGATATGACAATGACCTAAGCTTAATGAAGAGACTTAGGGTATGGAAATATGAATGTATGACAATGGTATGACTTTAATGCAAGAGGACATATGCAAGATGGATGACTCTTATTGATATGCAAAGGAGTATGACTTAGGTGAAACCTAACTTGATACTTGATAATGAACTTTGCAAAATGCAACCTAGGATGAACCTAAATGTAAGTGACATAAGAGTTGAGACAAGTTTTTGAACAATGTTGGATAACCATGCTTTAGGAATATGATCTTTGAATCTTGTTGAATGTTTGTTGGATGAATGTCTCTTGTGCTTAACTTTATGTTATATTAATGTGTTTGTTCTTGAAATGGGATTCAACTTTTGACAATCAAAGAATACAAGATATTGCAATTTAGACTCAAGACAATCATGCTCATTTCCACATTCCTTAGGGTAGGCAAAAGACATTAGGTACTTGAGAGGTAGACTCATTATGGGATTCAAGGAGAATACATAGATGCTTGACCCCACGGGCTCCCCTCCACGGCACTCACTTCTCAGGGCAGCCAAGCATCAGTCCCCATGGAATCTCCCCATGGCGAACTTAGTATCTCTTCCAAGTATCCGAACTTGTCCTTCTCAAGCAACTAGAAGGGTTTTTGGCCTCTAAAAACAAGGTATGTAGTAAGGATTTCTGTTAAGCATTACTCCTTGATGTCATGCAAGCATGATTGAGACATTAAGCCCATCAAGATACCAAACAAATGTAGTCGCGCAAGCGCGATTTAGACCAAGAGGCCCTACTTAGATGTTGATATGAGAAAGAGTTTCAAGGGGCATCACTTCCCAAGTAACTGCAATTCCCACGTAACACTTCCTTCAAAGCTTTCGCTCATCAGGTATTTGTTTATAGTGAGTTAGAATGCCAAGGAATTCTAGCCGTACTCACTTTGGGTCATTCCCTTCTCACGATTATCACTTGCTTGCAAAAGCAAAGTGGTCGGGAAGGCAGGCCCTCTAATGAAGATAAACAATCAACAACACAAGTATGGTACCGAAGATCTGGATTTCTGATCACCCTAAGAAGGATGAGAGCATACTCTCCTACTCCAATGTCATACTTAACAATCAAAGCAAACAAAGGTTCATTCCCACCTATTTATAAATCACTACGTGCCTAATTAAAAAAACTCAAACACACAATTTGGTTGTTTCTCCAAGGCAACCTGCAAAACACATGTCAGAAGTTTGATTTGTTGTCTTTGACCATCGAATCTGCATAACACATGTTAGTAGTTTGATTTTTAGTCTTTGTCATGCGTATGCCAAGATCCTGCACAAATAATTAGTACCCAAAATCCAAAGCACAGATGATCTGATTTATGAAAACTAAATATAAAATTTCAGTCCACTTTGAGAAGGCATAACTTTCTCATCCTAGCTCCGAATTACAAACCGTTTGATGCGTTGGAAAGGTATTCAAATAATCTAGAACCAAATTTTGAAAACATCAATGATGTCTCGTCGTGTTTACGGGCACCATATTTATCCAGAAATGCACCAAAGACCCTCAAAATTGCAATTTACTAAAACATATAAAAATTTTCAAGTAAAAACTGCATTTTTCACCTCTGATCTGGACTTTACACAGGCGCAGAAGTTAGGACACAGGCGCAAGATGTCTGACACAAGCGCAGAATGTCTTGACACAGGCGCAAGATTCTTCAACACAGGCGCAAGATGCTTCACACAAGCGCAGAAGTCTCCAGAATACCCTGCACGGCTCTGTTTTTGGGTTTTTTGACCTGCAAATCAACTTAAAAGCACTCCAAAACACAGTAGAGGGGTTAGAAGGTTAGTATTCACGTCGGGTTCACCAATTAATGTAGCGTAGAAATTAGGAATCATCAAAACAAGTAGATCAAAACAAAACACCAGACATGAATAACTCAATCAAAAGAACACTCATTGAAATGAACCTAATTCTAAGCACACTCAATAGAGATATGGAAACAAAGCATTCAAAATGAAAATTATGCAAACCAGATGTAGAATTGAATACTCCTTCCATGCGGCTCCATTGTTGTTCTTTCCTCTTCAATGGGTTTGTGGATCTCACCTACAAGTGCACATACAATTGAAAGCAAGATTTGATGAAAAGTTCAAGAGTACTAGAAACGAAAGTTCGATAGTTTGATAGAAATTCGGGATTAAGGATTCGAAGGGTTAAGGGATTTGATTGAAGAAAATCATCCAATTTATAGAGAAATTGGAGAAAAAGACAAGATTAGCATGATGAGATTCGAATGGAAATTCAAATCAATAATAGCATATCTATGACAAATTGCTATGCAAGGCTTATGACAATTCATGACAAATTTCTATGTCAAGAATTTATGACATTTTATGACATTTTATGACAAATTCTATGACACATTTCTATGTCAAGAATTTTATGACAATTTATGACATATTTCTATGACAAATTTCTATGTCATTGCCATAGATTTAGGAAAGAAATAGGAGAAAATTGAATTAGAAATTAAGAAAATAGGAAATTAGAGAATTAGTGAATTAATCAATAATTTTTCATTTATTAATTAATTCACTCACAAAGAGGAATAATTAGCCAATTAAATGAATATTTAATTGTAATGAGAAAACTTAGGCTTAATAAATAATTTAGTAATCCTAAAGGAAGAAATGGCAAATTAGGTTAAATGAATAAATCATAAAACCCTAGAAGACGAATTAGAAGTGCGAGGATGATAATTAGGTCCTGATTGAAGATAATTAATGTCGATCATGATTTTGGATTGATAAATGACCAATGTGATAAACAATTTGATTGAGAAAATGCGCCAATTGACGAGGAACAATGACAAATTGATCCAAATTGACACAATTGAGACAGATAACGATCGATGACGAATTGATCGCAATATAACAAGATTGACAAGGACAAAGATCGACCAAAATCATGACTGAAGGTTGTTGTCGACAAGACCAAATTCAAAGGCGAGATGATAGAAGAATGACTCGATGCTCGCAAATGATAAAAACCAAGTGCGTGACATAGGAGAAATGTTAATGCGACGCAAAAACCTAAAATGAGGCAATGCGTAAATGTTAAAGTATGACCTCGCAAGCGTTGACCATTTTTAGGTGTCTACAGGTAGAAAAGGCTAATGAATTAATCAAATAAATAAAGATTTATTTAATTAATAGAGGAAGTGGGATCAAATAAATAAATAAAGATTTATTCAATTAATAGAAGAATTAGGCTAAAATAATTAAATAAATAAAAATATTTATTTAATTAGACAGGACAATTTTAGATGTCTACATTTTTCCCCTCTTTGAGACAATGCAGCTTGTCGCGTTGTTTCAAAGAAGATAAGATGAATTGATAAAAAGTTGCCCCAAGATGGGAATGATATGCCCCCTCGAGAGGTTGGATGAATTTTTTTGAAAAGATCACAGACAACCTTTCAACAAGAAAGAAAGGCTAGAATGGACTAACTGGATAAGATAGAGTGATAGAGTCATAGGATAAAGAAGACTGACTCGAGAAACAAGGGCTAGGGTAGTCTATAAGATAGACTACAAGTGAAAACATCCTCATTGTCATCCACACACCTAAGAGATCAGACTGCAGAGAGAACAAAGAGCAGTCAACAGCGATGGCATTGGTTCAAATATTCGATCACGTTTGCCAATATCCGAGGCCAATAGATGCAGGAGAGATGGTAAGTACCGCAAAACCTCCTTGTACTTTGTCACATTAAATGTTGTCATAAATGCATGTCAAGTAGGGCAATAAATGCACATTAGATATGTCAAGCAAGGGGGGAAATGCTAAGGCGCGTCTACGTTGGTGCCAGGCATGTCTTGGTAGGATAGGCACGTTTGCGTAGGACAGACGCGTCTAGGTAGATCAGAGGCACATCTGTGTGATTTAGGTGCGTCTGTGTAGAGTAGGCGCGTATGTGTCAGGAATGTGCATTTATGTCTTCAAGGTTGAATCGGTAGTTCCGTGATAAACATACGCTATCGATTGGATAAGTTGCTGAGAGGATACACTCAAGCAGGTCCTCTAGGGAAGACTAGAATAGCAGATAGGGCTAGGATTGACAATTTTGTGATAGAACATACGTAGCCAAATAGGAAACTACTCAAGAGGATACACTCAAGCAAAGGCCCTAGGATATGATCAAAGCAGCACTTTGTGATGAACAAGGAGTACTAAAAAGAGAAACACTTTGTGATGAACGGGGAATGCCACTAGGATAAAAAAGAAGTACTTTGTGATGAATAGGGAGTACTAAAAAGAGAAGCACTTTGTGATGAACAGGGAGTACTACTAGGATTGACACAGGTGATTTGCTTGACTGCAGGAGGACTTACCTATGTTGGAGTCATGAGAGAGATTCTCGTTGACTCAGAGTTTACAACCAGAGCTGACATTGGAGGATAGAGTAATAGTTCAGGCTATGGGCTTGCGATATATTCTGTATGTGCCTGAGTTTCGGGCAAACATAGGATTGCTGACTGCATTAGCTAAGAGATGGCACTCAAAGACATGTACTTTTCATTTTTTGATGGGTGAGATGACAGTCACCTTAGAGGATGTGTATAAGATACTGCAGATACCGATTGATGGAGAGTTTGTTCCTTATGATCGAGACGGAGACAGGGATGCACTGAGGCAAGTGTTCAAGGATCCAAGACTGGATATGAGGGTAGGACAGGAGCAGCCATAAGAGCAGGGGAGGAGATAGCCTACTAGAGAGACCTATACTATGGAGTGGTGCCACTAGATCAGCGGGCGAGGAGTTTCTGGAGACCATCGTGGATTGTGACGACCACTAGAGGGAGAGATAGGAGACAGGTGTCTAGCGGTGGGGTTATGGGTCCTCCAACACCACCAGATAGAGGGGGCAGGAGAGATAATCTTGGGGCAGCTATATGCATGTGTACCTATGTGATGTATGTTTCTATGTGATACGTATGATATGGATGTAAATATGTACATGATGCAATGCAAAATTTTTGTTCTTTTATGTTTTTAAATGTTATGCATGATGCAAATGTGAATGTATGAAATACAGATGAATATGATAATGCAAATGACTATTTACATGATGAAAATGTAAAATGTGCTAACATGTGTTGTGTGCAAGATGTGATGCAATTGTGATGTCTATATGTATGTATGAAATGATAACATGTGATAATGCAGCTGCAACTACATGAAATGCAAATATTTTTGGTGTGTCATTATACTCAGTCATGTGATAATAGGCTGCATGGACTCAAGAAGGACTATGGAGGTCAATCAAGAAAGGGGAATGGAAGATAGAAGATATGAAAGTGAACGAGCTTCTTGTGCATTATCATCATTGAGCTTTATTATGGCAAATAGGTTATGACAATCCATATATATGTTCGACCTAGAAAGTTATTGTACCTGGTATTTCTCGTAATTTTCACGTTTTAAGTTTTATTCGCCCACTTTTCCCACATACAGTACCCATTTGCATGGAGATCAGACAGTCGCAAACAAGGAATGTCCTAGTTCATACTAGACTCACAGTGTCCTCATATCCTTGGATAAGTCATAGCATTACTAAGAGACAATCCATAGACAACAAAGAAAAATAGGTGACGATACCCCATCCTCGCCTTTCTAGTCAAAGACATCTTGGAGATAAAATCCACAGACATCTTGGAAAAGCGAAAAGACATGTTACCAAAAGATAAAATCAAAAGAAAACCAAGAATTGACACCAACATTCACTGTATTCCTCAAG
The DNA here is from genome assembly GCF_030272615.1 of Cryptomeria japonica. Lineage (NCBI taxonomy): Eukaryota > Viridiplantae > Streptophyta > Pinopsida > Cupressales > Cupressaceae > Cryptomeria > Cryptomeria japonica. The sequence goes on along the minus strand of NC_081405.1, from coordinate 161,586,351 downwards.
TTCAGTGTCTCTTGTCACTTGTATAAGTCTATTTGATCGTGGTCACAATGTTTACTTTTACAAAAGGATAGATAGCACTAAACCATAATGTTGTCTGAGTCTATTGAAAGATTTGATTTGTTGAAGCCCATTGTTGTTGTTGTGTCTCGTCTGAAACTGACTGAATCCATGCAACTAATACTTTATTGCAAGAAGACGAAACTTTATTGTGGATCGACGATGCAAGTGTTGCTTTATTGTGGATTGTGCACAGATAGACTGAAGAAAACTAGAAGAAATTGTACTCCTCAAAACATGTGATGCTCTTAGTTCCACACCCATCACTAGACATAGGATTTGTCTTAGCCACAGATAGGAGCTAATTTATCATGGATGGAAAGGGTGAAAAGGAGGGATTATTATGAATGACTAGCTAATCTTAGGTAGATCAACAACAAGCCATGATGAGAATGTGTAAAGTTTATTATGGATGAAGAGGTTGTGAGTGTGTGCAAAGTGAAATGATGAAATGGAATCCCGAAGGAGGGAGGAAAAATGTCTCTACACATGGCATCGGTGACCCAGTTTTCACCATAGTACTTGCCCAAGGTGCCACCGAAGTGGTTTTCACCGTTGGACGAAAATGCTTTTTTCTTTACTTTTTTTTTGCTTTTTTTTTTTTTTTTTGAATTAGGATACTCTAAAGAGCTATGTGTAAAATCTATGAAGGTGCATGTTGTTGATGGAATCCTCCAAAGGTTCTCCCTCTGTGGTTGAGAGCTGATATGCAGCGGATCCATAGGTTGTTGTGATTATGTAAGGACCAAGCCAATTTGGTTCGAACTTGCCTTTCTTCTCCCTGTCTTGCTGATTTTTGGGGTTTTCCTTGAGAACTAAGTCACCTACCTCAAATGTGTGAGGCTTTACCTTATGATTTTTGCTGCATTGTTCCTTGATTGAATGATGTGTAGCTTGAGTGACTATCTTTCTTGATAAAGGAACTAAGATAGAATTACTAGTGCATGAACTACATAGGCCCGTATGCGTGTCACCTAAAGAAGTTTGGGCATCCCTGATAACAAAGGCCTTCGAGTAAGTTCTATTAAAGGGCCATGATGTATTGCCATAAGGGAATGGATGTGTGGAACAAGTGGATGAGTTATGAAGGCTTATGATTGCAAAAAGAAGTGAAAGTATCATGACATGATGGAGACTTAGGATCAACAAGTATGCTTTTTGACTTGAAATTTTAGAACTTTTGCCCCCAGTTATTTTGATATTAGGGGAGATCATCTCTTGTTCTTTTTTCTTCATAGGATTTTTATCCTTGACTTTAATTTTTGCAGATTCCAATAGCTTTTGATTTTGATTTGGACTGAAGGGCTTCTCTTTATTTTTTACTTTTATATTTTTCTTTGCGGTTGATCTTGGTGCGATTTTCGGTGGAGATGAGAATTTGGAAAAAAAATTTGGGACCATAATTGTTAGGGTTTCTAGTAGATCCGAAGCAAATATGAACTAAAAATATATGCAGATTTAAATACAAAAGATAAAGGAATAAAATAGGACACAGATAACACAGAGATTTAACGTGGTTCATCCAGAATGGGTTACATCCACCATACACAGACGTCCAATCTTTCTTATTATCCAGCAAAAACAATCACCACATATCAACAATATGCTATGTAAATCATTATATTGGTCTGATGGTCGATCTTTGTATTGTTTGATGTAATTTTATAATTAAGGGTTGAGGGTTTAGCCGACCTTGTTATCAAGGTTGATGAATTGTATATATAGGTGATATAGTCATGTAATTTTAGTGTTGATGATGTGTCTGCATTATCAGAGAGAGGTTTATGTGCAAATAAGTGATTTATCCTTCAGTGTTGAGATTGAGGTGAGATTAGTGTTGTAGAGCAAACAATTGTGCCTAACTGGAACTGTAATCAGCATTTAGAGATGCTATTCTTTTGGATTGTAGTTTGAATTTTATTATAATTCAATGAGACTTTCTTGAGGGTTGTAGCCTTTCGGTCCATTATATTTGAGTAGTGAGATCTAGGCAGTGTGCCTAAATGCATGTGCATTCCCCATTGTAATATTTTCACATACTACTGCAGAGTATCATCTTACTGTGGGTAGGTTCCCACCATGGTTTTTCCCTTAATCGGGTTTTCCACGTCAAAATCTTGGTGTTGTGTGTTGTGCTTTCAATTTTCTTATCTGTCTTATTACTGTGGTTTATCAAATCTATGTTTGAGATTAAGTTTGGTATTTTCGGTGAAGACTGATTCATCCCCCCTCTCAGTCTTCCTTATTGGTTGCTGCTAACAATTGGTATCAAAGCTAGATCCTATGGTAGAAGCCTAACTCTGTGAGAAGATCTGGGATGGCAGCTCAAGGTATTATCTTTAAGAAGGACAACTTGAGATTTGATAAGAGCAACTATGCTATATGGAAGAACCAGATGGAAGTGCACTTGAAATGTCTTGATGAAGATTATTGGAAGATTACAAAGAATGTTTATACTATTCTTTTGAATGGACCATCTACTCCTGATGAGGTCAAGGAAGCTGAATATAATATTAGAGAAAAGGAAGCATTGCTTAGTGCCTTGACTGATTCTTAGATGAAAAATGTAATGTGACTTCAGACTACACATGAGGTCTGGGCAAAGCTTGAGATTCTGTATGAAGTTGATAAACAGGTGAAGGTTGTTAAATTGCAGAGTTCAAAAGGAAAATATGAGACACTAAAGATTGGAGATGATGAGAACATACACTCTTTCAAGGCTAAGGTGAATGATCTTGTTCTAGGTATTAGATGGCAGGTGGAACCTTTGAGGAAGATAAAATTGTTGATAAGGTGTTGATATCTTTGCCTTATGCTTATAAACATAAGGTTGCTGCTATTGATGAGATCTGGAGTGTGACTATAGTGACAAGAGATATGTTGGTTGGAAAGATTGTTGCATTTGAGCCAAGTGAGTTTGGAGAATCACATGGGAAGTCTGAGACTGCATTTAAAGCATTTACATCTATATCCGGTAAACAAAAATATGCTCTCGATGAATGCAGGATATCCAGATATGTGTGTATGTGTGTGTGTGTGTGTGTGTGTGTGTGTGTGTGTGAGAGAGAGAGAGAGAGAGAGAGAGAGAGAGAGAGAGATGGAAGAGAAAGAAAGAGAGTTGGATGAACTTGAAGCATTGATTGCCCAGAGATTGCCTAAAGGTGCTGGTAAGTATGATGGAGAGTTTCATTTGAAATGTTTCTCTTGTAATAAAATAGGACATTTTGCTTCTAGATGCCCACGGAGAATGGATAAGTATGACATACATGATAAGTTTAACAAGCATGATAGGACTGATAGATATGACAAGCATGAGAAGTATGATAAGCCCTACAAGCCTAACTAGAAATATAGGAATCAGAAGAACTGTTACTATGTTGTTGATGAAGGTATTATAGATGAAGAATCTGAAGGAGATGAAGTTGTATTCCTTTCCATTTAGGAAGATGGACATGTACCTACTAATTCTACTAGTTGTACTATTGAGGAGAAAGCCCTAGCCGCTAAAATTGAAGAGAAACATGAATGGGTAATTGACAGTGGTTGTTCACATCATATGACTGGTGATAAAAGAAAATTTGTGAGTATGGAAAGGTATGATGGTGGAATAGTTAGATTTGGAGTTGACAAAGTCTGTTTGATCCATGGGAGAGGTTCTATTTCTTTTGATGGTAAGAATAACACTGATGATGTCTTGTATGTTGAAGGTTTGAAGCATAATATTTTGAGTGTTGGACAGATAGTTGATAAAGGTTATGATCTACAATTCATAAATGGAAAATGCAAGATCTTAAATGCCTTTAGTATAGAGATTTCATCTAGAATTAAGACTGAAGGTAACATTTTCCATTTGATTGCTGGTGAGAAAAGTTGCTTGATTGCTCAGATTGATGAGAGTTGGTTGTGGCATAGGAGAACGTGTCATGTGAATTTTGATTCAATGATCAAGATTAGCTCTACACATGTTGTTAGAGATTCGCCTAAGATTGTTAAGCCTTCTAATCCAATATGTAAGGAATGTCAGTTGGGTAAGCAAACAAGGATTTCTTTCAAGAGAAAATAGTATGCATCAGATGGATTGCTAGATCTTGTGCATACTGATCTATGTGGACCTACTAATGTTAGAAGTGTGCAGGGTGATAGATATTTTATGTTGCTAATTGACGATTATTCTAGGATGATGTGGGTTGTCTTTTTTAAGGACAAAGCAAAATTTGTTAGACTGTTGTTTGCTTATGGTGCTTATAAAGATTTCAAAGTATATCAAATGGATGTAAAATATGCCTTTTGAATGGTGATCTTGAGGAAGAAGTTTAGATTGAGTAACCTGATGGATTTTCACTGTCAGATGATGGAGGCATGGTATGTAAGCTGAAGAAAGCTCTTTATGGATTGAAATGAGCCCCTAGAGCCTAGTATGCTAGATTAGATAAATATTTGTTGAAATTGAGATTTAGTAAAGGTATTGCTGACAACAATTTGTACTCTTAGATAGAAAATGATAATATCTTGATTGTTGAAATCTTTGTTGATGATATTATCTTTGGAAGTGATGATGACTTGAGAACCAGCTTTATAGTGTTGAGAAAAGACAATTAATCCTCTTGAAAACAGTCTGCAGCGAATTGATCACAAATGGGTCCCAAAAAACCCATTTGGCACCGAGCACCAAGGAGTCTGATCAACGTCTCCATTAAGCTTTGAAATCTAGAATGAAGGGTCCCTTCATACAGCTATATTAAAAGCGTTGATATTGATTGTCCACTACTTGTCGTACTCCAATTCTTAATTGCAGAAGTGCTGGGAATTTAAGGGGCACCCTCTTAGTTAATGAAATCTGACGTTCTCTCCATTCTCAGGTGTAGAAGCACATGAGGGCTCTACCACCCTGTCATCTCATCCGCCACAAATAGAGGAGCATCAAGAAGGGAGAATACAATAATTGTGAGATAGGCCAAGTTACTTTCCGAGGGCCCCTGGAAGCCGCATCTCGATCCTGTCAGCTGCTTTGTTGGCCAGATTATCAGCCTCTCTATTGGCCTACCAGATTAACAAGTAGTTCCTGTAGCTTCCAACAAGGGGTTTTCCTTGTCTTGACATCAGCAATAACAATGGTAGAATCTCCATGAATCTTCACATTTTCAAAGTTTGAACAACATAACACAAATCATGTTGTGTTCAAACAATGAGTTTTAGAATAAGATTTGTAATGATACGTTGGTGAACTAACTATCTACATGCATGTAATGCAAGTACATAAGCAATAGATTTTTGAAATAATTGTAAAAATGAATCAATTAAATGCATATAAATCAGATACATAAATCAACATTAGAATTTATGAAGCATGTTGGGTTCACAAATAAGATAAATATGGAAATGAGATTCTAGGTATATGAATGTAAACTAACATCTCAATATTTTAGAACATAGAATTGAAACACGATTTAGGTTCAATTATAGTCTTGATAGGTGAAGTGACCAGTTGTAATTATGTTTCTTTGTTGCAATAGAATTGAGATTGACATGTAACCTAGGGTTTATGATGACAAAATCAATTTTTCATAAATAATATTAAATTAGAAGCTAAAAAGCTAACACAGTAAACCAGATTTGGAAATAAGATATAAAGAAGATCCCATATCTACAAATTGGAGTTGAATGTGTTAGACTAAACTACTAGACACACTAGCTTTAGCTGCCTATAACTAATAGAAAGGGGAAACTCATAGTCAAGAGCTCATGTAGATATGTCCCTTAGAAATTCACTTGAAAATTGTTAGACATGGTTATTGGACACCCTACTCTAGAGCGTTTCATCCATTCAAAATATGTCACAATTTGCAATAGTATAATCTATGCTCCTATACCTATTTCATAGTCAGACATGAACCTGCACACATAGAAAATGGGGAAGAAGGATTTTTTTTGTATAAGAGCTTACCTAAGTCAAACTCCATGTTGGTTTTTTGATCTGGACAACACCTAATGGTGATGTAAAAAAGGATTTTCCAATGGAGGACAAAGGCTAACCAATAATGGAAATGTTTGAATTGAAAAATATTACCTCAAATATGAAACCCTTGGCATAAAGTCTCACATTAGGCTTGATGTTACTAAGATGTTAATACATGTTGTATCATGATCAAGAAATATGTTTCAACTGATCACATGATTGTTGTAAAAAATATATTCTTGAATACCTTGCTCCTTGATTGTAGATCGGGCCTCAATTGAATTCCTTGTACTTTATTAGATTTGAATTGTGTTTCTTAGAGATTAAAATGAGAGAGAGGGTTGTATATTTAAGCAACTTACATTGTTTTTAATTTAATCTTTGGAAAATGCTAAAGTGGGAGTGGGAGTGGGAGTGCTACTAGGGTTTTGGGAGGAGGAGATGGAGGAGATGATATAGAGGATCCAAACGAGGAAGATGTCGATAGAGATGAAGGCAAGGAAGGTGCTAGGCCCAAGTTGCTTGTTTCAACCCTATTTGGTTTCGGGGTATTGGTTGGTTGTTTTATTCTTGGTGGTTCTTGTGTGGCCTCTTGAGGATTTCTTGCCTTGTTTTGGATCAATTCTTTTGGGATTGTGTATATTATTTCCTTTTTTGTCTCATGTAGATGAATGTTTGGGAGGTGGCTCTTTCTTTTCTTGTCTGATCTAGTGTGGTTATTTTCCCCATCTCATTGTTCTCTGTGTGGTTTGTTGAAGGGATCTTGTTACTATTCTGTGTCCTATTCAGGCTATTCTGAAGGGGAGTTTGGTTCTTTGTGGCTAGTTTTTGTGCAAGTTGAGGGATATAGCTTGACAACTCCATTAAATATTTCTACTAAGACCCTCCTTGATTTGTATGTGTCATGCAATGTCATCCTTTGTTGGGTGGTGTCGGTTTGTTCTATGCCCTTTCTTTTTGCACCTATTGGTGGGTTTTGTTTCATGATATCCTTCTCTATGGTTCTTTTTGTTTCTATCCTAAGTCATAGAGCTTTGTGGTTGTTTTGGTTGCTTCATGGGTTGGCTACCTTTGTTGGGGCTTGTTTGTGGTCTCTATTCTTTGCTTGGTTTGATGATATGCTTGACTTGGGTTCTAGGGTTTTTCTTCGTTCCGCCATTGCTACAAGTTTTACTAGAGCCTTGAATAGTTGGGTGTGGTGGCTCCATTTTGTCGAGTCCCTTCCCCCAATGCTTGGTAAGATGTTTGTCGTTAGGTGGGGAGAGTGGAAGATTTGACTACCTTTTCTATGGGGACCTTTGATGTTTGTTCCCCCTCTTTTGTTGTGAGTTTTTTAGGCTTCTTTGGGTGTTTTTGGTGCCCTCCTTTCTATTGGGGTCCCATGTGCTGGGTTTGGGCTTTATATGGAAGCTTATCTCAAGAGAAGATTTTTCCTTCTTGTGGTTTGTCTAAGTTAGGTGGGATTTTGAGGTTTAAGTACATCTCGATGGAAAGAGATTTTCAAAGGGATTTGTTTCAATACTGTTAATCGTGGTTCATATTTAGTTGTGTGCAGAGGGTTGGTTACCCTAGAGGTGCATAATTTGAGAAAACCCCATTCCCTTTGTACCTACTCCTAAGATTTTGATTTGACTCCTAGAGAAGGCTACTTTCTTCTTGATATTATTCTTTTGCCTTTTGTACCACTCTACCCCTAGTGTTTCTTATTAAGAGAGGAATTTTATGGACTTTGAAGGTTGTTCATGATCCAAATATTTGATGTAGCAGCATCAGTGATTCATAGAAATCTCGCATCAACCAATAACATTTTCTTTTCTATTTTGTTTTTGGTGCATCCCGGTCTTGGCTCATTGGTTCCTATGTAGTTGGATTCTACTTGAAGACTTGATCATCCTGCTTGCTTTCTAATAGCATCTCATTTGGATCACTTTCTAGCAAGATATCGCTACTGGTTTCCTTGATACTTTCCTTTTACTAGTTGTTCCTTTGTTATCGATTGCCTGAGACCTATTCTAGTGATCTACCGAAACCCATGCCGAAGGTTGCAGATCCTTGGACATTGATCTCGATGTTGCTTGGCGTGTGGGTGACCTTCTGCGTTTCATCTTTTGGATTTTCTGGAGGAATCTTTTGGCGAAGGCCGACCTTGTTCATTTTGCACGTTAGGGTTTTGATCCTTTTTGGGCCGACAGGATCCTTTGGATCGATATATATATATATTTGTAATCATGCTTTAGAATGAATCAATCAACTCAGAGAATCAAGAAGTATCAGATAGATAGACTGTTCCTAGAAGATAGATCTTTCGATTCAAGGTCCCGATTTGACCTATTCTATCAGGCCTGTGTGCCGGTAAGTTGTAACCCGGTTGTTACCGGTTGGATGTAATTTACTTTCATTCAATAAAACTATCTTTTATGCATTGCCTCTATCATATGTGTGTGTTTCTGTTGTGTTAACTCTTGCTGACTAGTTTGGACTGATCTCCTCGAGGTCCCTCCTCACTGGTGACTGCTTCAAGTGATATTAGAGCGAAGTTCATCTTGGAGGTTGCGTGTCCTGAATCTTGTTGTAGGGTGGCATATTGTGGATCTGACCTGCAATTGCAAAGGACTAGCATGGATCAATGGCACGAAGAGGAACTAGGAATGGTGGAGTAAGTGGGAATGCAAACCCTGTTGTAATGGAGATGTTTCAAGGAATATAAGCCCGGTTAGAAGCCATGGAGACAGGCTAGAGAAGAGGCCAACATGTTGAGGATGTGAGAGAAGATGAAGGAGAAGAAGCCCCGATAGAACAAGTGAACCTAACCGGCAGTTGATCTAGAGGAGGAAAGGTTTTTAAGGGTTTTAAGTAGGGTGAACACTAAACCTCATTTTACCCCACCTGAATATGATGGGAAGTTAGATTCAGATGAATTGATGGATTGGATGTCGGAGATGGAGAAGTATTTTGATTTTCAAAACACTGCAAAAGAGAGGAAGGTGTAGTATGCATGTACCCAGTTGAATGGTCATACATCTCTTTGGTGGGAGCACTTGCAAGTTGATAGGCAAAGAAGAGGTAAAGAAAAGATTAAAACGTGGGATAAGATGATTTCTAAGTTAAAATCAAAGTTCATCCTGGCAAATTATCAAGTAGATCTATTTTGAAAGTTGTAGAATCTGAGACAAAAGGAAACTAGTGTGAAGGAGTACACCGAAGCATTTTACAAGTTGAACATCATATCTGGACATGTTGATGATGAGATTGAACAAATTGCAAGATATTTGAATGGATTGCGGATGTATATACAAGGTGAACTCGGTATGATCAAATTAGAGAGTGTTGAAGAGGCTTACTAGTATGCAATAAAGGCTGAAGAGAAATTGAAGAAGAGGCATGAGTAGAGACAGAGAGGTAGAGGTGTAAGGTTTACTGGAGGAAGAGGATACACCAAAGGAAGAGGAACAAGTAAAGATCAGAACAAGGACAAGGAAGTGAGCAAGAAAGGTAATTCATACCAGAAGGATGATAGAAATTTCTATTGGAGGAGAGAACCGGATGGTTACCAGAATGAGAACTTTTTAAGATAAGACAAAAGGACATTCAGAGGAATTTGTTTTAAATGTGGAGCAGAAGGACACCATGCATTTGAATGTAAGAAGCTAGAGGCTACTAGAAGAGTGACAATGATGGAAGAGAACCCCACCAGATCAGAAAATAAACCAGAAGATGGAGAACTGTTGATGATGAGGAGAGCTTTGTGTCATACTAGAGAAGATAAAGAACCCTTGCAAAGGAAGAACCTATTCAAGACCAGATGTAAGGTATCCGGTAAGTGTTGTAAAGTTCTTATTGATAGTGGTAGTTTGGATAATCTTGTTTTAGAAGAGATGGTGAATAAGTTGAAATTGAAGAGATTCAAACACCCTAAGCCTTACCAGATAGCATGGATTTGGGATGAACACAAGTTGTTAGTAAGTGAACAGTGTTTAGTAAAATTGAAATTTGGAAATTATCATGATGAAGTTTTGTGTGACATTATGTCTATGGATATTTGTCATCTTTTGTTGGGAAGACCTTGGCAGTTTTATAGACAGGCAATGCATGATGGGAGGAAGAATACATAGACTATTGTGGCCAATGGGATGAAGAAAACCCTATTGCCTTTGGAGGAACCTTTGAAGAATGAATTTTGTACAAATACCATAATCTATCAAGTACATAGAAGGAAGTTCATGGATGGACTGAGACATGAGAATGTGTGTTTTGCCTTAATTCCTAAGAAGACTGAGAGACTAGAACCAGAAGGAGAACACTTGACAAAGATAAGAAGTTTGCTGACAGAGTATAGGGACATCATTTCAAATAATGTACCTGATGGATTGACACATGTTAGAAGTATTAGTCATTGCATGGACTTAGTTCCCAGAGCTAGTTTGCCTAACAAAGCTATAGACCGGTTAACACAGGCAGAGAATGAAGAACTAAATAGACAAGTGCAAGAGTTATTGAAGAAAGGTTTGATCAGGGAAATTCTAGTCCCTTTTGTAGTACCAACAGTATTAGCACCTAAGAAGAATGGAGAATGGAGGATGTGTACTAATTCAAGAGCAATAAACAAGATCACAGTGAAATATTGATTTCCCTTAGCTAGGATGGATAACATAATGGATTGTTTGAGTGGAGCAAAGTACTTTACAAAGATAGATTTGAAGAGTGGGTATTATCAGATTAGGATCATAGAAGGTGATGAATGGAAGACAGCATTTAGTACTAATGCACTAAGTACTTTCATGAGGTTGATGAATGAGGTTTTGAAGAAATTCTTGGGTAACTTTGTTATTGTGTACTTGGATGACATTCTGATTTTCAGTAAGACAAAAGAGGAGCATTTGTTGCAGTTAAAACAAGTTTTGCAGAGGTTGAGAGAAGAAAAGTTAATAATCAATATCAAGAAGTGCACTTTCATGAAGGATGAGTTAGTCTATTTGGGCTTTGTGATATCTAAGGATGGTTTGAAGATGGACCTTGAGAAACTGAAAGCCATTATTGAGTGGCCTACACCAGAAAGCATTGGAGAGGTAATAACATTTCATGGATTGGCTAGTTTTTACTAGAAGTTTATTAGAAATTTCAGTTCAGTTTGTAATCCTATGACTAAGACCATGAGGGGAGATAGGATAGAATTCAAGTGGACTACCGGAGCAAACAAAAGTTTTGAGTTGTTGAAATAGAAAGTGACTGAGCAGCTTGTGTTGGCTTTACCGGATTTTAATAAGGTATTTCAAGTGGATTGTGATGCAAGTGGAACAACAATAGGAGCATTTTTGAGTCAAGAAGGGAGAGAAATAGCATATTTCAGTGAGAAATTGAATGATGCCTGGAAGAGATATTCAGTATATGATCATGAATTTTATGCCATAATTCAAGCCTTGAAGAAATGGAGACATTACTTGCTACCTAAGGAGTTTGTGCTCTATACAGATCATCAAGCCTTACAATATTTGAACAGTCAGAGTAAGTTGAATCAAAGACTTATGAGATGGGTAGAGTTCTTGCAGAGTTACACCTTTGTGTTGAAACATAGAAGTGGAAAATCTAACAAAGTTGATGATGCATTGAGTAGGAGAAGAAATTTGGTGACAAAAATGATAGTGACAGTATTAGGTTTTGAAAATTTGAAGACCTTGTATGATGAAGACCCAGATTTTGCAAAACCTTGGAAAGCATGTGGAGAACCAGTTATGGTTGATAGGAGAAAATGGTTGGATTACTTCATTTAGGATGGGATGTTATTTAAGGGAGTTCAATTGTGCATACCTAAAAGTTCCATGAGAGAGAACCTGATAAAACAGAAGCATAGTTGCAAAAGGTAGTAGTCAGAATGTGGGATTGTATAAACCTTTGACAGTTGCTGTAAGACCTTGGGAGGATATAAGTGTAGATTTTGTACTTGACTTAACTAAGACATTGAGAGGGAATGATTCTATTTTTGTGGTAGTGGATAGATTTTCAAAGATGGCTCATGTCATACCTTGTAAGAAGAAATTAGATGCATTACATGTAGCAGACCTTATTTTCAAGGAAGTGGTAAGATTGCATGGATTACCTAAGAGCATAGTTTTAGACAAAGACACTAAGTTTGTTGGCTATTTTTGGAGAACACTTTGGAAGAAGATGAAGACAAATTTGAAGTTCAGTTCTACTTTTCATCCACAGACTGATAGACAGACAGAAGTAGTTAACCAGAGTTTGGGAAACTTGTTAAGATGTTTAGTGAGAGATAAAACCGGAAGTTGGGATTTGATCCTTGCACAAGAAGATTTTTCCTATAACAATTTAGTGAATAGAAGTACCGAAAAAACACCTTTTGAGATTATTACCAGAGTGCATCCTAAAGGAATAGCAGAATTGAGAGACATTAGCAGTGAAGACCGAAAGAGTTCAGAAGAAGAAGAATTTGCAGATCACATGGAAACATTGCATATTCAGGTTAAACAACATTTGGAAGACATGAATAGAAAATACAAGTAGAAGGAAGATGAGAAGAGGAGACATAATGAATTTGAAGTTGTCAATGAAGTGATGGTCTATTTGAGAAAAGAGAGATTCTTAGTTGGAACTTACAATAAGTTGCAGATGAAGAAGTTTGGACCTTGTAAGATCTTGAGAAAGTTTAGTTCTGGAAATGCATATGAGATGGAGCTACTGGATAGTCTAAGTATTTCACCTATATTCAACATTGAAGATCTTCATGAGTACCATGAACCAATATTTAGTGAGGACAATATTGTAGACTTCGAGAGAGAATTTCCCAGGAAGGAACCAGATCAGATTGAAGAGATTTTGGATAGTAGGATTGGGCATAGTACACGAAGCAGTTAGTACAAAGATTATCTTGTGAAGTGGAAGAACATACCAGTGGAGGATTCATCTTGGATTTATTAGGCAGAGGTACATTGCCTTGGTTTCCCTCTGATCCCAGCAAAGCGAGAGGCTCACTTTTTATCAACCCCGGATGTCTAATGCAAAAGCATCCCCAGTTCACAACAATCTTGCATCAACCAAAAACATTTTTTTTTTTTTCTGTGCATCCCGGTCTTGGCTCATCGATTCCTATGGAGTTGGATCTTACTTGAATACTTGATCATACTATTTTCTTTCTAACTGCATCTCATTTGGATCACTTTCCAACAAGATATCGCTACTGGTTTCCTTGATAGTTTCTTGTTACCAGTGGTTCCTTTGTTACCGATTGCATGAGACCTATTCTAGTGATCTACTGGAACCCATTCCAAAGCTTGCAGAGCCTTGGATGTTGATATTGATGCTGCTTGGCATGTGGCCGACCTTTTGCATTTAATCCTTTGGATTGTCTGGAGGAATCTCTTGGTGAAGGCCAACCTTGTTCATTTTGCACGGGCCTACGGGATCCTTTGGATTGATATATATATATATATATATATTTGTAATCATGCTTTAGAATGAATCAATCAACTCAAAGAATCAAGAAGTATCACACAGATAGACTATGCCTAGAAGATAGATATTTCGATTCAAGGTCCCGATGTGACCTATTCTACTAGGCATGTGTGCCGGTAAGTTGTAACCCAGTTGTTACCAATTGGATGTAATTGACTTTCATGCAATTAAACTATCTGTTATGCATTGCCTGCATCATATCTGTGTGTTTCTGTTGTGTTAACTCTTGCTGACCAATTTGGACTGATCTCCTCGAGGTCCCTCCTCACCGGTGACTGCTTCAAGATTGATGGCTCCCATTTTGTTGCTATCCATCATGATTTGACTACTCGTACTATAGATTGTGCTATTACAATTACGGTTTTTGTTGCACCAAAAGATTGACTTGTTAATGTCTGATACAACTAGTTAGAATTATGGAATCCACAAGATGTGGTTAAGTCATGTCACAAACCTGAGCGCAACATTGTACAACACAAGGAGACCAAGGGCGCACACTTTGCAACAATCACCCTCAGCACAAGCGAAGGGGTTTGAACTTATGACCCAACCTCTAATACCACTTTTTAGAAGTATGGTTGTCGTTGCACCAAAAGATCAACCTGTTAATGCCCGATATAATCACTAGAATTATAGAATCCATAGGAGGTGGTTAAGCCATGTCACAAACCTGAGCGCTGCACTACACAAGACAAGGAGACTGAGGGTGCACACCTTGCAACATGTGGTCCTATGGAGGTGAACCAAGATATTTTTTCACAAGGGTTTACTTTAGGAAAAGGTTCAAGGATTCCTTTCAAAACCCTCTGGGCTTGTCTACTTTTTATCTATTTTGTGGTGATTATATTTTATGTTCATCTTGAATGGATAAGTGTTTCTTGTAATTTGAAGGTTTCTAGGTGCCTTCCAAAACTAGATGTTTTTGTGACCCTTGTGGTCCACTCCTTTTACAGAAAGTGGCTCTAGTGGGAGTAGTCCTTTAGGAAAAAGGTTTAAGGATGAGGGATGCCTTTTAAAACCCATTGTTCGTTGTTTGGTTCCTTGAGTGTGGATCTGTTAGTCAAAGGGTTTTTATTTGGATGGTTTGAGGTGCTCTCCTAAACTCCATTATTCTGAATTTGTAGGTCTTTGAGGCTTTTGGACCCTTGTTCCCACTAGTTGGGTTCTCTAGTCAAAAGTCTATCTTTAAAAAAAGGTGTTTCGTCTTCTTTGGTGTTGGTGGTCTTACTACTTGTGAGTTCCCCCTTGTTATGTTTTTGGATTCGGGCCCTCTCCTACATAAATTAATCATAACATTGAAGGAGAAATTATTGATATTTTTAAAGCTAGCATTCATATAATTTAGGACCAAGTTACTTAGATAGGGGCACCCAATTCCTAGTTGTAGCATTTTGAGCTATGAAATGGGTCATGAATAGGAAAATGTGCCAAGTTTCTAAAAATAATCTTGAAGTTGATCACAATTAGGCATAAATTATGTACTATGTAGGGACAACCGTCAATTTTGATTCAAGATAAGTGTGAAATTATAAGTGGATAGAACTTAGGACACAACACTACCAAACCATTCAAGTTTAGATATGGTGCAATTCCACAACCTTGTGCCCCTAGCTATCCCAAGATTTCTTGGTACCTTACATGAAAATTGTTTTGAAGGTGACTTCAAATGAAAGGGCCCTTGGCCAATTTTTGCAAGATTTATGAAGGCAAATTATAATTTTAACTCCTAATAGAACTTGTTGTTTGAGTGTCAGTGTCAACCTTTACTCCTTTATAATAGCATTATCAAATGAATATTTTTCAAATTCAATTTCTACTTCAATCCTTTGTCCCTAACCTTCATCCTCACTTATGCTATAAGAAATCAAAATGATGATAATTTTGCAAGAAACAATTATTTGAAAAATAAATTAGAAACTCTATGTGTTACTATCATAATTTGTCAAAATAAAAATATTCTTCCAATCTAGAGGTCTCAATGATTAAGGTGTCAAATGCATTGCTAATGAGCCGTGATTAATTAAATTTTTTTAACAAATTGATTTAGAAATCTACAAGTACTTAAGAAAAGCATAAATTTGTTGAAAGTATTATTGCTAGGGCAATATCATCAGGATAGTAAAACCTTAGCCAAGAAAATGTGCAATGGATAAGCAACACGAAAGACTTAGAATGCTATGATGGCACCACTAAAGCAAGCAATAAGCTTGGGAGGCTATAAAATAAAAGAACAATGAGTTATAGGCACCTGTATGGCTGTAGAAATGCAAATTGATGAATTTGTGGTGTATTTTGAGGTGCCAATGCATTGGGACAATTGTGACAGTGAGTAAACCTTAGAAGGTTGCAAATTAAATATAAAACTTCAAACTCAAAGTGAAATACAATCTACATATGTGTATTGACTATTCCAATGTTGAACAATGATTTTCAAATGTTCAAAGACTACAATTAACAACAAACAATGAAGACAATGAATCATTGAACAATGATGTTATAAAAATGAATTTTTCAAAGACTACCTTGTAATCTTGATGGTTGATGCCCTTTCCTCTTGCAATAATATCCCTCTTGGCTTGCTTCCCCTCCTTCCAACTAAAGCACTCTACTTCACTTGTGAGTTGTGCAATTTAGAATGAAACAATATGTCTCCTTGTAACCTTTTTGGGAGGCCATGTGGTGGGGATTGAGCCCATATTCAATTAGGTTTAGGGCTTACACTTAAAAAAATTAGAAAAATTAATTAAAGAAACAACTTTTGACACTTTGTGTTGTAAGATGCATCTAAGCATTTCTTCCAGCGTCAAGAGACTCTTGCGCGCTCCCTAGGCATTTTGAGAACTATGCTATCAATAAAATGTTTTAATTTTTAAGCAGTAAGAAAAGTTTCATACATTACTCTTAATCTCAAAATGCATCAAATTCAAATCTATATGGAATTTATTACATTATTCAAATATCAAATTTTGGTGTGACTTTTTAGAGTTTCCTCTTGTAGATTGTGAGTGTATTTCTTCTTCTATTCATTTCAAGAGGTTCTCTGGTGTTTTTTTAGGGTGTCATATGCTCATTTCTCTCAGCCTATCCTATTGAGGTGGACCATTCTTCTATAGAGGGGAAGAATTGTGGGCTAAGTTTTGTGGGATGGCTTCTACTAGGGGTATTGGATGCCCCGATTCTCGATGTTGGGTGTGCTTTTGTGTCTTTCTCCTTATTTTTTGGTTTCTTTCCCTCTTCTCCTATAGAGGTGGAGCTTTTGGTGGAGCTTGTCGGCATGGAGTCTATCTGGTTCAGGCCTCTCTTTCAGCTCAAGGTTTTAGGAGCCTTTTGAAAACTTTTCTATCCAGCTAAGCATTATGAGATGGTTATTTGGTTGTTGGACTATGTTTTGAGGCTTGAATCTTGGCTCTTTCAGTTGATGTTCTTCGTCCTTTCATCTCCTATTGAGGTGGTTACCTGTCCTATAGAGGTGGAGAGGTGCAGTGTTGGAAGGTAGACTTTGATAAGATGTTGGGTGGTGATTGGATTCTTCCTGTTGATTATGGGGTCCATTGTAAAACCCATCTCGAAGGTTTGGGAGGCCTTTCAAAATCCCCCTTCTGTTGTTTGCTCTATGTTTATCCTTTTGTTGCATGTTTATGGTTGTGGGAGCCTTGTTAAACCTACAGGCAGGCTGGATGCTAGTAATTTTAAAGGGCTCAGTCTGGCCAGTTGTTGGTTTTGGTTAAGGACAGGTTTTGATTGTGGCTGCGTAAGGTATTTGTTATAGGTTAAGGGGGGTAGTTTAAAACCCAAGTTGAAGGTTAGGGGAGCCTTTCAAAACCCCATGTGTCTAGATTGTGAATGTACGTCTATCTGTTGTAATATAGTGTCTTTGAAGGTTATGGGTGCCTAGAAACACCCATGGTATGAGTTGAAGGTTAAGGGAGCCTTAGTAAAACCCTTGTGTATATGAAGAGGTTGGTCTTTTTCAGTCTTCGCTGAGGTTGGGCTGTTGGTTTTTCTTTATGATTTTTCCTTTTGGCAGCATTGTATTGTGGATACCAGATCGTACTAAAATATGAGGGTTTCAGGTCCCTTCAAAACCTATTTATCCTTAATCAAAAACATAATAATTATTAAAATCTTAAAAAAATAATTTGAAATTTTTTAAATATATAATTAACCATTTAGATATTATATTTATTATTTATATATGTTATAATTATCATATAATATTATATATAAATTCAATTTCAAAAAGCATGTAATAAAAAACTAAGCTCACTCGTGGTTCCTACCTCTCTTTTTTTTTGTGTGTGTCTATATTCATTGATTAATTTAAGTGATATATAATATTTTATTATAACTTTATTTTCTGTATATATTTAATATTATAAATTATTAAATGTAATTTAAAAATAATTAAATAAAATAAAACAGTAAAATATATATCTTCGGATATATATTTTACTGTTTTATTTTATTTAATTATTTTTAAATTACATTTAATAATTTATAATATTAAATATATACAGAAAATAAAGTTATAATAAAATATTATATATCACTTAAATTATTCAAGATATATATTTTACTGTTTTATTTTATTTAATTATTTTTAAATTACATTTAATAATTTATAATATTAAATATATACAGAAAATAAAGTTATAATAAAATATTATATATCACTTAAATTAATCAATGAATATAGACACAAAAAAAAAAGAGAGGTAGGAACCACGAGTGAGCTTAGTTTTTTATTACATGCTTTTTGAAATTGAATTTACTTTATTTGGATTTGAGTTGTGGATGCCTATCTAACATGCTACACATAATGTAGGTAATAGTTAGTAGTATTAAGAAAAACAAAAAAGTTCTTCCAAACAAATAATCATTGTTCTCTGCAACTGGGTGTTTTGACCAACGCAATCGGACCATCTTCATGGCGATTTTCACGAGGTAAATATGGCAAGACAAATAAATTATAAAGAAAGCATTTATGTACAATAAAACAGCAGGCAGTAATTAATATATATTTTTAATATCAAAAACATTAAACGGGGGTTGAATCCCATGCACATTGAATCCCATGCACCGATCACTGTAATTAAGACTACATCTATACTGCGATCCCTGTTGGAATACAAAGTAACTCCACGTATTTCTTGAATCCATTCCAATGAATTTAGATATATATATATATGTTGTCTACATAATTTGATCTGTAATTAAGGCTAAATAAAATTGTGCTTAATTTAAATCACAGATTTATCTCAATTGCAAACAGAATTGTGTGGTTATGTTTTTTAACCGTTGAAATTACAAAAGCTAAGTTCACTTTAATCCTTTGTAAAACTTAATAATGATGATTAATAATTTAAAGAAGAAATCAAAATTGAAACAAATAAAAGAGAATTAGAAGACAAAAGAGAAGAAGGATCAAACGCAGATTGATAACGGAGTTCGTCCAATTAGGACTACGTCTCCGGGTCCGCTTCTCAATGTTGGACCACTTTATTAAGATTGCCAAGCACTTGAAAATGCCTTCTTACAATTCTCAAGCTTCAAACCCTGCATAAGAATTTCTCACAATCTCTCTCCTTTACAATTTTTGGTGTAATAATCAACACCTTGTATTTCTTCTCCAAGAATTCTCCACTTTCAAAAGCATGAAAATTCTCCCAAGTTATCACTTCAATGAATTTTCCATCCTACACTACCCCCTTTTATACAAGAAAATTGCTCAAATTGGTATAAAACCAATTGACTTTGCAAAATCACCTTATCTCTCCATTTTTACATATAAAATCTTGAAAAATCTCCTCTTAACAAATACAATAAATCTCGTTTAATATTAACCTCCCAATTTGTTTTAAAACAATATGCTATTTAGCCCTTTATGGAGGTTATCCGTGCTTTTACATTTGAGAATTTATTTTTGTTCTAAATAAGGTTTTTTAATCCCCTTATTAATAGGGGAAGGAGATTTTAAAATCTTTTGAAATCTTTGGAAAGCCATTTAAATAGCCTCTAATATTCTCCTAATAAAATGGGCTTATAAAAATTTATGTTAGGAGAATTAAATCTTATTTAAATATTTATGTAAACGGAGGGATTTTCCTTTTATCATAAAAAGTAGTAAGGCAAGAGGATTTTAAGGCATGGGTTAAGGGATTAAATCCCACCAAATCCTCCTTAATTTATTTATTTTAAACCATATATTTTTTTCTTTTATAATTATGGTTTAATCCATATTTGTGCCAACTCACTACTCTTGCCATGTCATATGCCACGTGTCCTGCCAAGTGTCACATTTTGGCGACGCCACGTCATCATTTTGAACAAAACTTTGATTGGTCATACTTCTACATACGAACTCCTCTTGAGCCCATTCAAGTTGTGTTCGAACCGTGTTGATGAGCCCTACACAATGATGGCATTTTCATGAGATTTTGAGACTGTGATTTTTTTTAGGTTTTTCTAGATCCACTTGGATCATTCCTCCCCATTGAGAAGCTTTTCGACCTCCAAAAGGTCTATTTTATGTACAATTTGAGCTAGGGAAATGTCGCCCCACTTGCCCAGTATCATTTGTCCTTCCTGCTGAAAGCTTGAACATCTGAACCATCAGAAACACAAAGAAATATGAGATAGCTTTACTGATACAATCAGCTACATGTTCATCGATATTCACTGTCACATTCATCATCCATATAGACATAACTAGGAGAATAACAAGTAACAGTACTGAATACACTGATGTGAAGGAAATAGTATCAACATTCTGAATCTCCTGAACAAGAGCATTATTAGAAGATGAAACATTCAAACCCTCGGTTGCCACCTCTAGCTGAAGGCCTGACTCTTCTTGCAACTGATCCTTATACTGTGTTGTTTGTGACACCATATCATGTTTCAAATTTTCATGCTTGGTATCACTAGCTGTTACAGACATAAGGGTTAAAGCATTGCTTGCATTTACAATCATTTTCAAATGTCTTGTTTTTTCAAGAGACTTGTCACATTTCATGTGATGAGCTTTTACACTGAATTCAAGTCCATCTTTAAACAAATGATACCTATTATGTTCCCTGTAGAAAATGGCTTTTCTATCATACAAATAAGGACTGCCTAGAACCATCCCACAGATGTCAAGCGGAATTACATCTAACTCTACCTCATCTACAAACTTGGATGTGATTGCAAATCAGAGTTTACATTGTTTTGATACATGTAACCAAGCATTATCATACACCCAACCCAATGGATATGGTTTAGGATGAGGTGTTGTTTTTAATCCCAATTTCTTAACAACTTGTTCAGAGATTAAGTTCACTTGTGGTCCACTATCTATGAGTGTATCAATTTTAGTTTGTTTTGTAATAGCCCTTATGTGAAACAATTCATTCCTTTTACTTTCAACAGAGACCTCATTACACTTTATAGAGGAAGTATGGGAGCTAGAATTAGCAACAAGAACAATACCTTTTATACCCACAACTGTTATCTTGGATTCATCACTAGATTCTGAACCAAGGTCTTGCATGATAGCTGTGGTTTTTTGCTTACCCTTTTGATTCTTGAACCACTTGGGTTTCTGATCAAGATGCAATTTCTAACATTTTGCATCATCATGCCCTTCCCTTTTGCAATGTGAGCAATAAGGCTTCTCCTCTTTCTTCATAGAAACTGTTCACTGCATTTTCTCCTTCCCTTTCTTGCTCCCTTTGTGTAAACTAGATTCCATGAAAAGACTATCATGGCTATTCCTTGAGCCTATTTCAAGATGAATGGCTTGCACACTAACTTCATCAAGGTTAGTTGGATTAAACATAAGTATTGTATGTCTCAAATTCTCATGCAATCCACCTATATACTTTAACAAAGTTTCTTGCATGTATAAAGGAATGCCCAAAATTAAAGCTCTTTTCCTAAACTCTTGTGTATATTCCTGCACATTTTGTCCTTTCTCTTGCCTTAATGATTGCTAATTCATTACTGTTTTTTGCATGTGACCTAATGGATAAAATTGTTTCTTAAGTGTAGCTGTAAACTCAAACCAAGAAGAAATTATTTTACCATATCGGCTAAGATCTTCCTGAGTTCTTCTCTCCCACCAGATTAAGGCTATGCCTCCCAAGCGAAGAGTGGCTAACTGGATCTTTGAAGCATCATCAGTAAACTTTTGAATCCTGCAATAAACTTCAACTTGTTTTATCCAATTATCAAGTTTCTCTGCATCCACTTCTCCATTATAGGTTGGTAACTCAAATTTAACATCAAGCTTTAACAAAAGTGAATTAAACTCAGACTGTATAGGTTGTTTTTTCTTGGGGGAAGAAGTAGAAGAAGAGGATGAAGAAGAAGAAGATGAAGAAGACAGGGATGGAGGTTCAGGAGGGTCACTACCACCTCCTACTCCTTTGTTTTTGATGTCTTTCGAAGGGGATTCACCTTCCTTCTTCTTTTTGTCTTTTCTTTCCTTTTTCTTCTACCTATCCTTGAACAACTCTTCCACCATCATCTTCATGTCTAGGAATGCTTTACGAAATTGTTCTTCATTCTCAAAGAGTTCAAGATTAACATGTTTTCTTTCTTCTGATTGTGCCATGGTTGATCTTCGAGTAACTTGTCTCGATTCGATCTTCGGATTAAATTCTTCAAGTGCACCTTCTCCTTGCTTTAATTTCAACCTGGTTAACATCCACCATTTGCAATTTTTTTCTGTTAAACTACTCTGATACCACTTGATCTGTAATTAAGGCTAAATAAAATTGTGCTTAATTTAAATCACAGATTTATCCCAATCGCAAATAGAATTGCATGGTTATGTTTTTTAACTGTTGAAATTACAAAAGCTAAGTTCACTTTAATCCTTTGCAAAAATTAATAATGATAATTAATAACTTAAAAAAGAAATCAAAATTAAAACAAATAAAAGAGAATTAGAAGACAAAAGAGAAGAAGGATCAAACGCAGATTGATAACGGAGTTCGTCCAATTAGGACTACGTCTCCAGGTCTGCTTCTCAATGTTGGACCGCTTTATTAAGATTGCCAAGCACTTGAAAATGCCTTCTTACAGTTCTCAAGCTTCAAACCCTACATAAGAATTTCTCACAATCTCTCTCCTTTACAATTTTTGGTGTAATAATTAACACCTTGTATTTCTTCTCCAAGAATTCTCCACTTTCAAAAGCATGAAAATTCTCCCAAGTTATCACCACTTCAATGAATTTTCCATCCTACACTACCCCCTTTTATACAAGAAAATTGCTCAAATTGGTATAAAACCAATTGATTTTGCAAAATCACCTTATCTCTCCATTTTTACATATAAAATCTTGAAAAATCTCCTCTTAACAAATACAATAAATCTTGTTTAATATTAACCTCCCAATTTGTTTTAAAACAATATGCTATTTAGCCCTTTATGATTTGAGAATTTATTTTTGTACTAAATAAGGTTTTTTAATCCCCTTATTAATAAGGGAAGGAGATTTTAAAATCTTTTGAAATCTTTGGAAAGCCATTTAAATAGCCTCTAATATTCTCCTAATAAAATGGGCTTATAAAAATTTATGTTAGGAGAATTAAATCTTATTTAAATATTTATGTAAATGGAGGGATTTTCCTTTTATCATAAAAAGTAGTAAGGCAAGAGGATTTTAAGGCATGGGTTAAGGGATTAAATCCCACCAAATCCTCCTTAATTTATTTATTTTAAACCATATATTTTTTTCTTTTAATAATTATGGTTTAATCCATATTTGTGCCAACTCACTACTCTTGCCATGTGATATGCCACGTGTCCTGCCAAGTGTCACATTTTGGTGACGCCACATCATCATTTTGACCAAAACTTTGATTGGTCATACTTCTACATATGAAATCCTCTTGAGCTTGTTCAAGTTGTGTTAGAACCGTGTCGATGAGCCCTACACAATGATGGCATTTTCATGAGATTTTGAGACTGTGATTTTTTTTAGGTTTTTCTAGATCCACCTGGATCATAATTACAATGTTTTTCTAAGTGTGGATGATGATATTGGTACTTTAATTGGATAGCCCATCTAGCTTCAATGGATATTCATTTGAAGATGAAAGGCAATGATCTTAGAAGACTTTATAATGTCATCTTTTTTATACTTGTTTCATTCAAAGTCTAAATGTATTGTTTATATTCAATGAATAGTTTATAATTTTAATTATATTCAACATGAAGATCATATCATTATTTCTTTAAGATGATTTTCCAATATAATGGAATCTTTAAATATTATAATAACACATTATTTTTTATTGTTAATATAGTTTAATTATATATATACATATAATTATATATAAATCAATGTAAATTAAATTGTAATTAGAAATTGATAATTGAATAATAAGCATTAGTTTAAGATATTAAATGTAAAGGAATTAGTATTTAGTTCTTGAATATATAGAAATATGAGAAATAACATCTTGTAGAACTGATTTTCCTTAGTTTCAAAGCTTGAAAGTATGAAGAACTTGAAGTGTAGTCTATTCCCAAATTTTTGTAGGCTCAATTATTCCTTTGTGGGTTGAATTTATGACCCTGCATCAATCCTATCATGTACATATCTAATCTATAAATCTTCCATTTGAATTAGTAAAATTTATACTCTTTTAATCCAATTCACTATATTCTTTAGTCTGGGTAATTAAGCATGAGTGATGTCTAAAACATTGTCAAATTACAAGGACCAGGTTCTCTAGGACAAATCTATTGGTTAGATCATCTTTAGGGTCATGATAAATATTGGTATGAGAGAATGCAAGTGATTTATGTATATATTTTGATTTAATGCTTTGATTTTTCATTTAATTTTTTTCAATTTTAAGTTTCGAATTTATGTGACACAAGACTAATCTCAACAAATACAAATGAATTAGAACACATAAATAAAATCTCAAAACCAAGTGTAAATGTAGGGGGTTCATTTAGCACCCTATACTTTCCTAATAGTAATATTAGAATACAAATCCTAAGAATTTTATGATAATGAACACATGAATTAAGGAACTTTAGTGATTGAAAAAATTGTCTTATATTAATAATTTTTTGATATAAGACGATAACTAAAAGTATAGAATTTGTTATATTATGTCTTCCAATGATGAATATGTTGGTAATGACTCACATCCAAATAGATGGTTATGCAAATTAATGTTTATAAAAATTATTTCTTATTTAGATCCATGTAATCTCATATTATTTTGTGAAAATTGGTGACTAAATAAATTAGTTTAAGTGTGCATAAAAAATTCTAATGAGAGGGGTATTTCATTTCACATGGTGATTCATTAGTGTTTAGCTATGGTGAAAACATTGAGAAATGTCATATTAGGATGAGAGTCTAGATGCCAATCACTGGGATAGTAGGAGCTACTATACTAATTAAGAAAATAACTAAAAGTATAGAATATGTCTCCCAATAAAGAATATGTTAGTAGTGATTCACATCCAAATAGATGGTTATTTAAATTAATGTATAAAAAGTATTTCTTATTTAGATCCATGTCATCTCATTTATTTTGTTAAAATTGGCAACTTAATGAAGTGTAGGAGCTACCATACTAATTAAGAAGATAACAAAAAGTATAGAATTTATTATATTATGTCTCCCAATGATGAATATGTTAATGGTGATTCACATCCAAAAATAGATGGTTATTCAAATTAATCATTATAAATATTATTTCTTATTTAGATCCATTTCATCTCATATTGTTTTGTTAAAATTCATAACTTAATGAATTAGTTTAAGTGTGCATTAAAAATTCTAAGAGAGGGGTATTTCATTTCACATGGTGATTCATCAGTATTTAGTGACATTGAGAACATTGAGAAATGTCATATTAGGATGACAGTATAGATGTCAATCACTAGGATAGTAGGAACTACTATATTGATTAAGAAGACAACTAAAAGTACACAATTTGTTATAATATGTCTTCCAATGACAAATGTGTTAATACTAATTCACATCCAAATAGATAGTTATTCAAATTAATGTTTATAAATATTATTTCTTATTTAGATCCATGTCATTTCATATTATTTTGTTTCAATTGATGATAATTTTCCTCAACGGTTGAATGGGTGTCTGCCAAAGAGTGATTCTCACCCTGTTATGGTTATTAACCCAAAGGTCCTTGCAAATGATGTTTATTTTTACACCCAACATGCTTTGATTTTTAAGATTATGGGATTTCGTGCCTCTTTGGCATTTTACGAGAATTGGGTTCATCAAACTTGGCAACCCCAAGGTGATGTGGTTATTCTTCTTGTTTCAAATGGCTACTTCTTTGTGGTTTTTTTGTGTCTAGCGGATCGTGAAAAAGTTTTCAAAGGAGGACCGTATTTCTATAATCAAGCAAGTCTTTTTTTTGAAACCATGGCATGTGGGTTTTGATCCTTCAGAAGAGTTACCCTCTAGGATTCCTGTTTGGGTTCATCTTCTTCACCTTCCAATGGAGTTTTGGCATTCTAATGCTCTTCATTCTATTGTTGCAGTCCCTGGGAAACCATTGGTTCCTTCTCAACATACTCTGGATCATAAGGTACTCTCTTATGCATGTGTTTGTGTAGAGATAGATCTTAATCAACCTTTACCTGAATCTATTGAGATTAGATCTGGAAATATAAATTAGGTCCAGTATTTAGATTATGAGGATCTTCTATTTCAATGTCACTCCTGTCATTTTAATGGACATTCGTAGATAAATTGCCCGAAAAACCCTCTGTTGTTTCTCCCACTACTTCTGATACTCCTAAGGATGGTTCTAGTGTGAAAGGGAAATAACCCATTTATAATGATCACAAGAATTATGATGGTTTTATTCCTATAAAACCAAGGAATAAGGGTAAAACAGTTGCTCGACATCATCAAGGTGCAGGCAATGGAATAATGTCTAACAAGTTTGATGTTCTAATTTCCTTTGATAATATAGGTATGCAAGTATCTGAGTCTCCTCCTAATGTTCAAACTTATGCTATGATCCAAGCCCTATCGAAGGAAATTGTTTCTCCTCAAACCTCTTCTCTTGAGGATAAAGAGAGGGGTGTTGTTGATAATTCGGTCTTAGTTCCCTCCTCTGATTTGGTTGTTATTCCTTTTGGAGAATCTATGGATGAAAAAAACAAGAAGCATTCCCCTTCCCCTTTGGGTATTCAAGAATAAAAAATTTAAAGGGAAAATTTGAATAGAGGTGGAAAGCTTCATCAAAGGCCTTCTCAAGAATTAGCAAAGGATAGAGGTGATTCGATGGAGGAGGATTTGAGAGGGGTTTGTTCTATGGATTCCCTTGCACCTAATCAATGATTTTACATTCATGAAATGTAAAGGGTTTGGGCAGCACCTCTCATCATAAGCTATTCAAAATCTAGTTCGTGAGCATACTCCTACTGCTTTGTTTCTCCAGGAGACTAAGTTATCAGTTGACAATATGCAAAATATAAGTTTGTCCTTATGGAAAGGTAGTCATTGCCAGTGTGTTGGTTCTCTAGGATCAAAGGGGGGGGGGGGGTGTTGCATGTCGTTGGGATCCTCATCTATTTACTCCAGTCTTTTGGATTGCTTCCAATAATTCATTTTATTTGCTAGGTACTTTTTTTGCTTCTAGGGATATGTTACTCCTCTCTAATATTTATTCACCTATAGATTATCAAGGTAGGACCCAACTGTGGTCCCATCTTCATTTTATTTGGTCTTTGCTTGCTTCTTTCCCTTGGATCTTGGCAGGGGATTTTAATGCAATTCTTTCTCTGGATGATAAGCTTGGTGGGAATAATCACTTGGATTCTTCCTCGTTTTTGTTTCAAGAAAATATTTCCTCTCTTTAGTTTGGTGGATGTCAATCCTATTAGAGGTTCTTTCACTTGGCATAATCAATGCTGTGGTTCTTCCTCAATCTCTAGAAGATTGGACCGATTTTTTGTATCCTCCTCTTGGATTGGGAATAAGTGGCATGTTCATCTTGAGATTTTGGATTGGCAAGGTTCAGAATACTGGCCTACAAAATTTACATCTTCTCAATTCTCCCTTCCAAAGAAAGCCTCTTTTAAATTTTAGTTGATGTGGTTAAGGGACTCTACTCTTCAAGATTATATGGCACAATGGTGGCAGTTAGGGAAACCTTCTTATGGTACCTCTATGTATTGTTTTTTTAAGAGGCTTAAATTTATTAAGCTTCATCTCAAAAGATAGAATAGATCATATTTGGGCAATATTTTTTCTTAGAAGCGTCAAGTGCAAGATATATTGGGGGAAGTCACTTCCCTTATCCATGATCATGGACTGACCACTGATCGCCTTCAGGAAGAATTTTCTTTATCTAGACAAGTTCAGGAAATGGAGCTCTGAGAGGAATTTTTTTGGAAACAGAAGTCACGCATCACATGGCTTCAAGAGGGAGACCAAAATACTTCTTTCCACCAATCAGTTAAGGAAAAACATAGTGGGAATGCTATATCATATATTATTTCCTTGCAAGGTGAATGATTGTCTTCTTTTACGAATATTAGTATAGAGGTAGTTAATTTTTATTCCTCTCTTTTTTATAGATGATGGCTTTCACTCTACGGTGGAGGAGCAGATGGTTTTGACTTGCATTCCTTCTCTTGTTTCTCAAGAAATGAATGATATGTTGATGGCTCCAATTACTATTGATGAATTGCATATAGTTGTCTTTAACATGAAAAAAGGTAAAACTCCTGGCCCTGATTGTTTCCCAATTGAGTTTTTACAAATATTTTGGGAGATTCTTAAGGAAGGTTTGTTGGCTATAGTGCGGGAGTCTCAAATCAATAAATAGATGCTTAAGGCTTTAAATACAATTTTTTTGTCCTTGATTCCAAAGAAGACTGGTGTTGATTGGTTTAGTTCTTTCTATCCGATTGCCTTATGTAATATTGTGTATAAGATCATTACCAAGCTTATAGCTAATCGTTTGAAAAGTATTTTGGATTCTCTTATTTTAGCATAGAAAGGGGGTTTTGTTAAGGGTCGTCAGATTTTGGATGGGATTGTTATTATGGTTGAGACCATTCATTCCATGGCTTTCTCTAGGCAACAAGATATGTTTGTCAAACTAGACATGTCAAAGGCATATGACAAAGTTTGTTGGTCCTTCTTGCAACAAATTTTGTTCAACTTTTGGGTTTAGTTCTGACTAGATCTATTGGGTTATGATTTGTGTTGAATTTGCTTCTTTCTCTATACTTATTAATGGTATTATTTCTCCTCTTTTTGTGCCCTCTCGAGGTATTTGACAAGGTGATCCTCTATCCCCATATTTGTTTATTCTCATGGCCGAGAGTCTTGGACGGTTTATCAACTATTGCAATTCAGGTGGTTTTATTCAGAGCTGGGTGGTGGCTAGGGATTGTGCATCTATGTCCCATCTCCAATTTGTGGATGATACTTCATTGGTGGGGGTTGCAATTGTTCATGAAGCTACTCAATTTCATTATGCTCTAGATTTTTATTTAACGACGTTTGGACAATAAATTAATGAAGATAAGTCTTGAGTTTACTTTTTCAATACTTCAGTTTCTACTCAGGAACAAATCTCTCATATTCTTCAGTTTCCTATTGGCCACCTTCCTTTGGAATATTTGGGGATTCCTTTACACTCTGGTTCCCTTGGACATGATTATTGGAAGAGGCTTCTTGATAACTTTTGAGTGTGGATGAACCATTGAACTTATCAATGGCTCTCTTTTGCTAGTTGTATTACTTTATTGAAATTTGTCTTCCAGGCTCTTCTGATTTACAAGTTCATGGCTCTCCTAGCTCCTTAAGACTTTCTGAAATAGTTTGATTCTCTTTCATGGAATTTCTTATGGG
This sequence comes from Cryptomeria japonica, assembly GCF_030272615.1. NCBI lineage: Eukaryota > Viridiplantae > Streptophyta > Pinopsida > Cupressales > Cupressaceae > Cryptomeria > Cryptomeria japonica. The sequence continues at coordinate 161,557,006 of NC_081405.1, read as the reverse complement.
ATAGAAAATTGAATATCACTAAGTAGAGTATTGTAAGATGGGACCTTGTTTGTCGCCCTAAACAATTTGGTGGTCTAGGTCTTTGGCAGGCTATTATGAATAGTCAAGCTCTAGCTTCAAAATATTATTAGAGATGGTTTGTCCAACAGTCTCATTTTTGGGCATGGCTAATTACTCATAAATATATTCATGGAGTGTAGCCTCAAGAGGTTGGTTGATTTGATTTATCTGGAAGGGGTTCATTTATATGGCCCACTCTTCAGAAGGGAGATTCTTTGGTTAAGCAAGGTCTATTTTGGGTGGTTAACTCTAGTACTACAACCCTTTTTTGGAGTGATTCATGGGATAATTACCCTTCCCTGTTATCATCCTTTCCTACCCTTCAGCCTTTGAGAAAAATCTTCATTGAGGCTGGCTAGAGTAGGGTTTGTGATTTTAAGGAGTGCTACTCTATGGGGTCATTTCCCATCTATCGTTGGAAGGATATGTCTAGCTGGCCTTCTAGAGGAGATGTTGCTTCTCGTCGACTTCTATTTTCTATTTTGGTTGAAAGACATATTTCTTCTTTGGAGTATGACAATATATTGGCTTGGGGTTTTAATCCTGCAAGTACATACTCTGTGTCTAGTGGTTATAAGAAATTGGATGCTGATAAGTTTGGCTTGGAACCCTTCCCTTGTTGGAAATAGGCCTAGAATAAGTTTTGCTAGCCCAAATGTAACTTTTTTGTTTGGATTCTTAGTCAAAACAAATGCTTAACTTGGGATAATCTTTATAAAAGGGGTTTTCAAGGGCCTTAGAGGTGTGTTCTTTGTGGGTATCATGGAGAGGAATCTACTCATTTGTTCTTCCAATGCCCTTTTACTTAAGGTTTATGGTCTTTATGGTGGAAATGTTGGAACTGCCCAATCATTCATGCTACTCCTCTAATTAACTTCTGGAGACATTTGGGTCGACCTCCTACCAAGGCTCCTACTCTTGCAATTGCTTGGGATATTGGTCCTTCCTTCCTCCTTTGGTAGGTTTGGTTGGAAAGAAATTGTAGGATTTTTCAAGGTCATCAACACCTTATTGAGTATGTTTGGTACAAAATTTTGACTTCAATTTAGGAGACTCTTATGGCTAAGTGCTCTTTTGATGAGGGTTTAACCCTTGTTGATATTACGATGATTCAACAATTGCAACTAGAAAATATTCTTAATAATTCTTCTTCTCACTCTCAATATTTTCTCCACCATTCATCCTCTCGGATTAATAGGGATGGGCACTGGAGTCTTCCTCCTTGCGATATTCTTAAGATCAACACTGATGGGTCTTCTCGTGGAAATATCGACTTGTGGGAATTGGAGGTGTTGGTAGGGACCATACTGGTGTTATGCAATTCATTTTTTCATTGAGAACAAGTTTTGGGACAAACAATCAGATGGAAGCTCGAGCTCTCTTATTTGCCTTACAATGGGCTCTTGATTGTAATCATGTTATTTGTGAGCTAGATTGGCTAATTTTGCTCTCTCCTTTCGAATCCGTATTCGAAGAGCTCTTGTTGGTAGCTTTCATCTTTGCTTGCCCAAATTTGTCAGATTTCTCATTGTTTTAGTTCAATCTCTTTTACTCATATTCCTCATGAGTGGAATAGGGTTGTTGATTTGCTTGCTAAATGGGCATCGCATGCTCCTTGTGGATGGAGTGTCTCTGATTTGGACTCTCTTTCAGCAGATAAAGTTAATCAACTTTTTACTTTTCTTCAAAATGATGCGGGGTGATGGTGCTTTATCTATGCTACTACTTCTTGTTTTCATACGGACCATTTGGTTATGCAAGTTTGTTAGGAGGCCTGTTTGGCTCCTTCAAGTTCTTTAGGTGGTTATATCCACTATTATTTGGAAATCTCTTAGCTTTGTATCTTGTACTCTATAATTCTTCTATTAAATATATTTTTTGCTTTTTGCCAAAAAAAAAAAAAGAACAACATTTTCTTTTCTTTTCTTAACTTTGAATAGTTATTATATATATATCTAAGATCAAGAGGATCAAATAAAAATATTTTCAACACATTATCACTCATAATAAAATTTCACATAGTAATACTCTCATAGGTTACATCATCGTGCTACCTCTATTTGTTCATTTAATGATTAGCAAGATAGTGTTGTGGAGTTTAAACTATTGTTTACTAGACATTGGATGACATTGCATAAATATACATATTTAAAGATGACTCGTTGAGGTAGAGATAATGGTTTAAATATTTCCTATAGATTTATTTTATGTATTAAATCAAGAGCATGATATATATGTATCCCCTTTATATTAAATACCATAGGGTACTGTCCTAGATTTAATTAAAAAAAACATTATTAGATCCCCATTTTCTAATGTCAACAATTCTGTATTAAAATATTTTCTTGCTGACATAGTCTTTAAAAAGATAAATAAAATTCTAAATTTAATATCATATTCTATAATTATCCATGGGCATCTCCACCCCAATTGCAAGGTCATCTTTAATGTTTGTGATAAGATACTAATTTATTAGTTTTACCTCTTAATCTTGCCATTATTTCTTAAATACAATATTTATGCATTTTTTTGTTCCAACATAAAATCTATTAAATCCTTGTGCTATTATAATTAAAATTAATATCTAATCAAATTAATTGGCTTAATTCTTTAATAACAATAACATTATTAGAAATAGTATTTCTTTCATGGTACTAATTTATTATTATGTTAATGATAGAACCAGGCCTGGAATTTGACGGTCACCCCTACCTGTCATATGAATTTTTGATGACGGTTTAGTCATTTCAATGCCTTTCATTTGATGTTTTAAGAAAAAAATTCACTGTCAAAAAATATAAAAGTAGAAGATTGAAGCAATGAAAATCAATGCACATCTTTCTTGGGAAGAAATGAAAATCATTATCTTAATGAAAAAATAATGATAAATTAGTAATATATGCAAAAATCTTAAATTTACTAAATAAGTTTGTAAATTAATACACTAATATATATTATATATTAACATTAAATGATAATCAATTAATAATTACTAATTTAGTAATAATAAACATTTAAATTTTAAAATTATATATATTATGACAAGTTTCTATAACAATCTTATTAAATATATTTAAAAGATTAAATTGACTAAGTTTCTAAATTCATATATAAAAAAATAGAATATATTGTAAAAATTCGTATTAAAATATTTTATCAATTATATTCTATCATTTCAATTATGACAACTTTCTAAATTCATATGAAAAAATAGAACTATTCTAAAAAATCATATTAAAATATTATAAAATTAGAAACAACTACATCCTTCCATATTCTAAATCCTCTTCTATTTCAAAATATTCTAAATAAATTTGTATTTTTATAATAAACATTCTAAACTAATATATATATTACCTACTATAATTTTTTACGATTTATTTATAATTTGAAGTGTCATCTATACGGTTTTAGAAAAAAATAGCATGTCAATGCATACGTTCTACTAATTTTTTAAGCTGTCAAATACGATTCTAAAGTTAAAAAACGGCCATTTTGCCTGTCAAATTCCAGGCCTGGATAGAACTATAGAATCTCAACACTTTTCAAAATGAAAACAAAATGTCAATAATAGACAAAGAGAAAGTTTCTATTTAGAAGATTTGATTTGATATGATTTTAATGAATGCACTTTCTATTTTATTTTTTTATTATTGGTTTTGTTGCCTTATAGCTACAATTATGATTATCATAATTTCAACTTTCTATTTCATTTTATTTTATCGGTATAAGATATAACTTTGTATATTCTAAATAGATTGATTTTAAGTATATGCTATACATATAATTTAATTTACAAATAAACTGATCTTCCTAAATTCTAAATTTTTCTAAGTTAAAATTTCAAAATTTTAAACAAAGTAATTTTTATAATAATATTTAATACTAATAAAAAAGATTTAACAAAATTACTTTCTAATATTTAAAAAAACATCAAATAAAATAACTTTTTGATTTTATTTTTTTCGCGATAAATCATATCCCAATTTACCGATTCTCTATGGTGAATGAATATAGCATTATTTATTTAAATCCCTCCATATATATGATTTATAAAATGTAGATTATGTTTTTGTATTTGCATAGCTATAAGCCTATTGTATTGCAGACATACTCTTCCATGGAAGAGAGAGTAGCTGTGATATTATAAAATTGTTGCTAACAAGAGAGGGTGTTACTTTTTTCAAATTTGTCACATGCAACATCTTCAGTACAATGTGAACTTGGGTGAATACAACAATATTATCTAATTTTTTGGGCCTACAACCATAAAGCCAAGGAGTGCTCGATGATGCAAACTAATACATAGGTACAAAAGGTGATGCAATGGTTGTTATTTGTGAGGAACTGGTTTATTACTGAGAGGGCGATGAATCAGTAATAAAAGTAAAAGATCTTAGAAACTTTAACAACCACCACAAAATTCTTTCAAAACAACTCATAAACAGTACTGGTAACAACTGTAATCATATTTATCAAATTGTTCATTTAAGTGTTCCATATCATGCATGCAATAGAAATATATTAACTTAACACATCAGAAATCAAGCAACACACGAACACCAAGATTTTCACGTGCAAACCCAAATGGGAAAAACCACAATGGGAATTGGTACCCACGAGATTTTTGCACTCTCTTGTACGGTCAAATCAGGATGTGAGAATGGTGCTATTTGAAATCTAGTTGAATAAAATTTCTAAGAAAACTAATTTTATAATATTTCATTAAGATTTGAGTATTTTGTGAATGTTTTGCTAAAATCTATCCTGAAACCCTACTTCCAAGGGTTTGATCAAAGAAATGTAACAATCTCTCCATTCCATTAAGGGATATTCATCAAAAAAAATAGAATGGTAGGGATAGGCCTTGTACATATGGGTTTTTCTTTATTTTTACAAGGACCAAGGTTGGATGCATCTTTGGAGAAACGAATACCTAACATCTTTGTGTTAGGCCAAGGAAGTGTGGGTTTGAGTGAACCCGTTTTAAATTTGATTGTTTGGGTGCCCAAAACCTATTGAATTGGTGGTTTCAAGTTTTGTGGCACCTGTCCATATCATTTTTTGAATTGTGGAGTCTAAAAATAAGGTACTTGCTTTGTAAAATAGGGCTAATTAGGGCTCTAGAGCAGCGGTAAAAGTCATTTTTTATGAATTCCCTCCAAAACACCCTAGGCTCATTTTGAGATGTGTTTTATAAATTATAAAAGGGTATCCAAAAATATTTTCACTATCCTTATATCTTGTCTATAAAAAATATATTCATGACAATCCTAAAAGGGAGGGCTACTAGGAATTCGGGGTGGTTGTGACGTGTCCTTTCATTCTGCATGATAGAAGTCATAACCAATTATTGGAACATGTTTGGCTGGGTATCATAAGATTTTTTTGAAGACTTACCTTTAATTCCTAAGCCATTTGAATGCCTGCACTATTTTGAGTCCTCTTTGCCTAGGTCTAGGAGGCTTGGTTTGGTAGATGAGTTGGGAGAAAGGTCTCCCTAATTGTGCATTAACCTTTTTTATTGTAAAAATAAATTGTAGACCATCCTAAGAATATATCCACCTCTACATCAAAGTATCAGGTTTTGGTAGGGAAGAGAAAGTTTGATTAAAGGACAAGTTGGTTGTGATAAGACAAAGACAAGATGCTTCCAAAGAATGCCATTGCAAGAGAGGTTAGTGAAGTCAAAGAGAAGCTTTCTCGAGAGTTAAGAGAATTGGAAGAAAGAATTGCTGCTAGAATAGAAACCTTGGTAGCCAACCAAAGAAGGGATAAGGTCACAGGAGATGAGAGTGACCAAGAGGAGGAAGAAGAAGTACAAAGGGAGCCCGAGGAGCAAGCGAACCCTAAAGAAGAGAGCATGGCTAGGATTTTGAAGGTAGTCAAGAGTGAAGGTCATAAGACCAAGGTAGACTTACCCATGTATGGGGGTAAATTAGATGGAGAAGAGCTCCTACACTGGATAGCGACCATGGACAATCATTTCAATTGTGAAGATGTGCAAGAAGACCAAATGGTGAAGATAGAAAATTCAAAGTTGAAGAGGAACGCTTTGCTTTGGTGGGAATTTGTACAAACTAAGAAGAGAAAGAAAGGGAAAACTAAGATAACTTCTTGGGATATAATGGTGGAAAAACTGAAAGGGAAATTCCTCCCTAGTGATTATAATGTTCAGTTGTTCAAGAGGCTGCAAAACCTTAAGTAAAAGGAACTATATGTGCAAGCTTGCATCGAGGAGTTCTAAAAATTGAGTATAAGGACCAAGCATGAATAAGATGAAGAGGAGATGGTGGAAAGGTATCTCAATGGTTTGAGATACAACATCCAAGATGGGTTGAGCCTCATTACACCAAGGATGGTAGAAGAATGTTATAAGTTGGCAATCAAGGTTGAGGACAAGTTGAAGAGGAAACATGACAAGTCCATGAGAGGAAGTGGTGCAAAGGTACCTAAGCACACAAGCATACTAGGAGGTCAAAAGTCATAATATGAGGAATTTTATTGTATTTGAGTCATTCATAATGTATTAAGGTTATTTGAGTCCATTGAATCATAATATGTAAGGATAAATGAATCATTTTGTCCAAAGATATCATATTTGTTCCATCTCGAAGTGTTAAAAGTTTCCATGTAAGGGTTAGTCATTTATGTCAAAAATGCAAAAATTGTAAAAATTGCAAAGTTGCAACATTGCCAAAAAGTGCAACAAAAATGTAAAAATGCAATCCATTGGTCATGAGGTGGTCATAGTAGTTAGAAAGGAGTTGAAAATGGTTTATAAAACCATGTTTGTTTGAAATCAAGGGAGTAGATTAGTTTGGAGGGGATTTGACAAAGATTATCCATCAAACCCTCAAACTGTCATAAGGTTTTAAGGAATCTGTGACTGTCATAGATCCATGGAGGATCACATTTGGTGTAATTTTTATATGTAGATGTTATTTAATGATATATTAATGAAATATATTTCAGATGAAACCTTTCTTATGAATTTTTGTGGAGTATTTGGCAAGATATGTTTGTTTTTACAATAACTGTCAAAACCCTGCCAAGGGTTACCCGGTTTTGGGAAAATGCTCATAACTTTTGATTTAACCATTGGATCTGGCTGAAATTTGGAGAGAACTTGTATAACTCAGTAATATAAAGTCTGATTGAAGAGAGTTGATTTAGGATTAATATTTAAAAATTTAGTAATGACTGTTTGTTACAGTTCATGGTGAAAGGCAGACTAGGGAAGGTAGTAGCAGTCTGGTTGCAGAATTTATTGTGGTCACATGAGGAATAACAATTAAGAAAGGATATATGTTTTGTAAATTTTTATAAATCATCTTTCCCATGCTTTTTTCCTTACTAAATTTGGTTAATAAATGAATAATTTATGATATTTTTGGTGAAAATGGTTTTTAACGGATGAAACCCTGAACTAGGGTATTCCATGGCAAATAAGAATTTGTTCTCTCATGTTATGGTGAATGTTATGATCTGAAATATTGAATGAAGGTCTGTAGGGATGTAATATAACCTTTAAAATTGGTTTGGAGTTGAGAAGAGTGGTTGATCTTTTTATATGCCTCTTGATTCAAGTTTAAGGTCTTGTATTAGTTTTGGGTCAATAATACCCTTGAATGAAGGTTTTATGGTTTGTGATAGATGCTCTGCATCAGGAAGAGGCAACAATCAGAGGGGTAGAGAATACTTCACTACATTCAAGCAATCCTATGGAGACCAATAAGATGGAAGCAAAGGTAAGGACCAAGTTGTTGATCAAAGAGGTGGATTCAGAGGTTCTAGGGGTAGATTTGGTGGAACTGGAAGTTCCAACACATTTTCAAGAAGATACTACAATTTTAATGAGTTTGGCCATCCAGCATTCAGTTTCCCTGAAAAACAAGGTTCCACTTCAAGTGGTGGAGAAAGGAGAAGTGAAAAGAGAGTGCAATTGGTGCAAGAAGATGAGGGTGATAGTGTGAGCTCTCCAATGTAATATGTTGATCCTAAAATGGGGGAGTCATCGATGACACAAAGAAGGAGCCTAATTCAATACCACTTGTAAATGCAAAGGCAAGGTATGTAAAGTTGTTATAGATTCAAGGAGTACTAATTTAATATAGTATCTATAGAGATGGTTGATAAACTAAATTTGGAAAGAATACCCCATGGAACACCATATGAAGTGTCTTGGTTGAATGATGACTACTCCATTTTGGTGAACAAACAAGCCTTAGTTGAGTTTATGATTGGTGGGTATAAGGATAAGGTACTTTGGGATGTTTTACCAATGTATTGTTGTCATCTACTCCTTGGAAGACCGTGGTAATTTGATAGGCATGCATTGTATGATGGATGGGATAACACTTATACCATTTATAAGGATCGATAGTCTTTTATACTAACACCATTATAGGAGAATAATGAGACAAAAGGCCAATCACCAAGAGTGATTATGTTTGGAAAGAAGGAGTTTGTGAAGGCAAGTAAGGAGGAGACAAGAGAAGTTGTAGTCAACCCAAGGTTTGGAGATACCAAAGAACAAATTTTCAAGGTTGTTTCAGTCCTAAATGATAGAGATCAGATGTTGATGTATAAACCAAACCAAGATGAGGTCAAAGATCAGATGTACATGCAGCCACAAGATGGTTGGAAGAAGGAAGAAGAAATCTTAGTGGGGATTATCATTTGTCATATAGTGGCAACAAGAGTTGATGGGCATGAATCCTCTACCATAACAGCAGTCCAAGGGACACTAGGTAATTGTTTGTATGTAGGTGTTCAAGAAAGGAAAACAACAAGGAAGATCACAAAATAAGGTGCAAGTCGATTGCAAGAAACCAATCATGGAAAGGTGTGCACAAGGCCTAGAATGCTAGGCATGAACCAATAGTAGAGTATCTGATACCATGGAGAAATGTTCTAGTATAGAGAACATGTGGAGGACATGATGAAGCTGAGGAGAAATGTGGAACAAGACAATGTAATGACTCATGGGACATGAGTTCTTTTCTAGGCCGGGTGTATGGTGCAGGAGCACCTAATCACTCATATGCCTCATGAAGGATTTATTGTAATGGTTTCTTTAAATGTGTCTTTTGGAAGAATAATAAAGTCCTAAGGACCAATTGAAATACATACAATTTCATTTGCAAGGTCATACAATTCAACATATATGTAGATCAACATGGTCCAAATGTGGTCAATCATAGTCAAAGTACTCCAAGTGGGTGGAATTTATGTAATAATTAATTTAAAGTCTATTTTAACATGTCTAGGGTGAGTATAGGTAGTTTTGAGTCATTTTGTTGAGTTTGACTAAATTTGTCAACTTTTTGCAAAAGTTGGTATGCAACTTTCACAAAACTGCCATATTAATGACCATTTCTTTGTAACCAATGATCACCTATTTAAAAATAAGTTAGGGACCATTGTAAATGTTTGAAAAAAAGTTTAAATAAACTCTTTTAGTTCATGACTGTTGTTGGTTGTTTGGTCAAAGTGAAGAAGTAAGAAAAAATTGAAGCTTTGTTCCCTAAAATTTCTGCACATTTTGTTGTTGTAATGTTCATAACTCTCTTGTACAGTTGAATTAGGATGTGAAAGTAGTGAAATCTGAAATTTGGTTGAATAACCTTTCAAACGACACCAATTTTATAATATTTCATTAATATTTGAGTATTTTGTGAATGTTTTTCTAAAATCTGCCCTGAAACCCTACTTCCAAGGGTTTAATCAAAGAAATGTAAAATTTTCTCCATTCCATTGAGGGATATTCATAAAACCTGGTGGAATGGTAGGGATAGGTCTTCTACAGATGGGTTTTTCTTCATTTTTGTAGGGACCAAGGTTGGATGCATCTTTGGAGAAATGAATGCATAACATCTTTGTGTTAGGCCAAGAAAGTGTGAGTTTGAGTGAACTTGTGTTAAATCTGATTTTTTGGGAATCCAAAACCTATTGAATTGGTGGTTTTGGGTTGTTTGACACATTTCCATATCCTTTTTTGAGTAGTGGAGTGTAAAAATAAGGTACTTGCTTTGTAAAATAGGGCTAATTGGGGCTCTAGAGCAGCAGTAAAAGTCAATTTTTGATGAATACTCTCCAAAACACACTAATCTCATTTTGAGATATGTTTGAGAACTCCAAAAGGTTATCCAAAATGCATTTTATAGTCTTTATACTGGGTATATAACAAAAGATATTCATGACAGTCCTAAAAGGGAGAGCTACCAGAATTTGGGGTGGTTGTGAAGTGTCCTTTCATTCCATGATAGAAGTCATAACCGATGCTTGGAACATGTTTGGTTGGGTGTCATAAGATGTTTTTTAAGTCTTCCTTTGAATTCTTAAGCCATTTAAATGTCTGCACTATTTTGAGTCCTTTTTGCCTAGGTCTAGGAGACTTGGTTTGGTAGGTGAGTTAGGAGAAAGATCTCCCTAACCGTGCATCAACCTTGTTCATTGTAAAAATTAGTTGTAGACCTTCCTAATAATATACCCACATTTGCATCATTTGGCGAACCTACACAATAGTTTCTAACATCTAGTTCACTATGTAGATAGTGTGGTCCAACATTTTAGTCCTACATTCATAGTCATTTTTCATAATGATGATATCCTTAGCCACCTCCTCCAAAATGGCTAGCATCTTAGAGTTATCTTCTTTAATCTTTGTCATGATTCATGTCGCCTTCAATATTATTCATCCTACTTTAAAACCTTGTATGCTCACATTGATGTGGTCGATTTTGAAGAAGAGCTATTTTGACAATTTATATTGTCCCATCACCCCTTCTTTAGCAACACTAAGAAAATCTTGCACATAATCCTTGCTTGAGTTGAAGTCCTCCAAAGGTTCATGCTGAATATTGACATGATCAATATCAATATACTCCATTTTCTCCTTACATTTCTTCATAGAACAACCCTTCTCCTCATTGATAGAGGCCTTCTAGTTCTTTTCAACTCCTAGCTTCCCCACAAAATTCACGTTCCCTTTTCTAACTTTCTTTGCTTTCACAACTAAAAGATTAATCTCCACCTCTTCACCTCAAAACTAAAAAGAATGGAACATTGTAATAAATATGAGTAATATCTGTAATAATAATATGAACTTTAAAAAAAATAGGATTCAATTTAATACATCATTTATTATAGCTAAATATTCAAATGACTTAACTATGTCAACAAAATTTTCATAAATATATGATTATTGAATTATAGCATGACCTATTTGATTGAAATGGAGGCCTCAATTTCAACTATTCACCATTTGCAAATTTTGATTACAATACTAGTGAAGTCGTCCCATATGTTTCCACATTCTACTCCTCCTTGCAGCTGTAAGGCAACTTTTGTTTGTAACGCCCAATTTAATAATATATAAAATTGACATAAAGCATTACACACGAAGAAGATTCACATCCAGAGAAAATTAATTTGAATTAAATGGAGGCCTTAGTTTAAAACTATTCACCATTTTAAGTTGTCCCATATGTTTCCACATTCTACACTAAATTTGATGCGTATGTATTAAATGATATAATGGAGTGCGAATATGAGCTGAATAGCAGAAAAAAAAGCTCTACAAGAATGGCAATATATAAAATTCAGATTAAGCGTTACACGCAAAGAAACTTCACATCCAGACCTCCTTAATTTGGAAATTCCAATTTCGTTCATCAGCTATTGATTTGAATTATGGATTCGGATGACAACACCTGAGTGAAAACCTGCGATATTGTAAATTTTGTCTACATGAACAAGAAAGCATAGAATTGAAGCAAGCCAAAAAGTGTTCTATTCAATTCGAAAGTCCAACATATATCAGTCTAAGGGATTCCAAGGGTCACCAACAACTCCTTGAGAATCGAAACCCAATAGTCAAATCTTGTTTATTTACATAATAAAATCTAAAACTATGAAAATTTCAAAAAAATTATATAAAATTTTGTCGTAACTTTAACTAGGCATAACTTTGTGCACAGGACTTGAAATTATGAGCCGTTTAACTCGTTGGAAAGGCCTCCAAGAGTTGGAGGCGAAGTCTTGAAAAAACTTGCCTTTGGCAATTTTCCAAAGGACGAGTCAAACTTTCAAGGGCTAAAAATGCCCCGAAGGCCTTCAAAAATGCCAATTACTAATGTCTAGAAAAACTAAAAGAAAAATATAAAAAATATTTTTCCATTGTTTCAGATTTGCTTCTGATCATTACTTCCCCCTTGGAAAGCAATGGGCCCCATTGCATCAACACTCTGAATGAGATGAGGAAAACTTTCTTGAAGCTGCTCCCTAGTAAACCATTTTCCTTGTTCAACAATCTACCCTACTCGAACCACTTTGTACAAGTAAATCTACTGTTGTTTGAGTGTTTTCACCATGGTGTCCACAATTTGATCGCATTGGAATGGGGTAGCTATATTTGGATTCAATTCTATAGTGGAGATTGTTTCTGCCACATCTGGAACATCTAATAGTGGAGAAAAATATGGCTTCAAGAGTCCAACATTGAAGACTAGATGAAGACCCAAAAATGGAGGTAAATTAAGCTCAAAAGCATTATCACCAACTTGTTTGATGATTGTGTATGGCCCATAATGTAGAGGACGAAGTTTCATATTGGCACCCTGCAATCATTCCTTCTGGATATGCAACCATACCTTGTCCCCGACTTGAAAATTATGAGAAGTACGATGCTCATCATGTCTCTCTTTATATTTCTTATTGGTGTGCTCCAAGATTTCATGAACTTGATGTTGCAGATGATGAATTCTATCAATGAACTGGGCTGCCCTATCTTCCTCCTTACCAACACATGGAACCAAATCAGGTTGAATAAGTGGTATGGCAACATCCATGGGTGCAAGTGGCTGATAACCAAGACAAACCTGAAATGCGTTGTGGCCAGTTGAACTATGAATTGCCATGTTGTAGCTATGCTGAATATATTCAGTAGACCAAAATGAACACAAATGTACTCAAAGAAGAGCTTTGTAGTGTCCTCTGTAGAAATTAGTTTTTTACATGCCACTATTATTGCCGTTTTTTAGAACCTATCTACTACAACATACACACAATCATGGGCTCTTTTAGTGGTAGGAAGACTGTTGGGAAAAATGGTGTCTCAACCTTGCATTTGTGCGAGGTTACTATTTATAGTAGGTTTTCATTTGAGCACGAAATGGTGCAAAACTCTCCCTGAAGCTTCTGGTTGGCTAGATAAGCATCCCGGTAAAGTTGCATCGCAAGGTCACAACTAGTTTTGAAGATATTAAAGTTTTCGTCTTGGAGGGGTGCGATAAAATGTTTAAACTTAATTTTGGGGTCTTAAGAGGCTCCGAAATGCCCTGAAAAGTGGCCGTAACTGGTGCAACCAATTATGAGGTGATAGAGCACTTTGTGAGCTTTCTGGCACTTCAAACGGTTCGTCAATCGAACACCCGGTTCTCAAGTTATGGCCTCCGGAAGTTTGTACTCCTGAAATAGGAAAAATAATTTGTATCGAATACATAAATGAGCTGTAAAAGGGAGCGACATGTGTTGATGTGTGCTTTAACATGTCATAAGGCATCTAGAAGGGAGATAAGGTCGGCTACACCTTATTGGGTGGTTTTAGACCATGGTTTTGTAATACCATTTGACAGTTTCTTGTATTGTATCGCCTATTTATGAGGTGTGTGAGATAGAGGTTGGGTGTAAAAGAGTCTTATGGCTATTGAGTTGCCTCTGAATCTCTGATTAGTGGTACTCCTACGAAGAGCTTGCTTTGCAAGTATGTTGTAATCTGTTTTTGATTGCTGAATAAAATATTGAGCTGCTTTTGGAGTGTGGGGTTTTTCTCTCGAAGGAGTTTTCCCCACGTAAATCACTGTGTTGTGGTATGAATGCTATTATATCTATTTCTATTTTTCTGTAACTGTTGTAACGATCTGAAAAAGTTTTGCATTACCCTCCTCTCAAGCATAGTGTAGGAAGTTGTTTCCGCTACTTAACTTCCTTACAAGTGGTATCAGAGCCTGATCACCTTTGGTTTCAATTGTGGGCAGTTGGGTTTTTTGAACTAATCCAGATTTGAGTGGGAGCTTGTGCAGAAGACACTTTTTGATCTTGTTGCAGGAATATTCAGATGGCGAGTTCATCAGGGAGAATAGAGGTGGAGAAATTTAATGGAAGTAATTTTGAGATGTGGAAGCTGAAGATGGAAGATCTGCTAATAGATCGAGATCTTTGGGATGCTGTTGATGCGAATGTCCAAAGGCCCTCAGATCCTACTGTGGCAGCTCAGTATGATGTTATGGACCGAAAAGCCAAGGGTCTAATCAGACTGTGCTTGACAAACTTTGTTCTAATCAATGTCCATGAAGAGAACTCTGCAAAGAAGCTATGGACTAAGCTTGGTGAGATGTATCAAGTGAAATCTTTATTAAATCAAATTTTCTTAAGAAAGAAATTGTATTCCTTGAAGAAGGAAGAGGGTGGACGAATTGCAGACCACCTGGAAGCATTCAATATGTTGGTGGCTCAATTAGTATCCGTCGGTGTTAAGAAGGACGAGGAGGAGAAATGTCAGATCTTGCTTTGTTCTTTGCCTGATTCGAGGGATTCTCTTGTTGTGGCTATCGGTAGTACTTCTGTTGTTTTGAAATTTGAAGACATGGTGGGTTCCCTACTCAGTGAAGAGATGTGAAGGAAGGTATCCATCAGTTCAAAGGAAGCCCTAACCGTTCGTGGAAGACCTAAGGAGAAAGGCAAGAAGAATGAGAAGCGTGACAAGTCCAAATCCAAAGGGAGATCGAAATCTCCTGAAAAGTCCAAAGTCATTTGCTGAAACTGCGGTAAACCGAGTCACGTCCGTAAGGACTGCAAAGAAGAAAAGAAGAAGAAGAAAAAGAAAAAGTTTGATTCTGATTCTGAGTCCGACAAGGAAGATGGTGATGCATTTATTACGGCTTTGGCGACTCATGCAGGTAATGATGCCCGGCTAATTGACTCAGGTGCATCTTTTCATATGACTTCCAATAGAGATTGGTTTTCTGAGTATGAAGGATTTAATGGAGGTAAGGTGTACTTGGGTGATGATTCACCTCTAGACATTGTTGGTCGAGGTAAAGTTAGAATCAGGTTTTCTAATGGTAGAATAAAAAGGATTAATGGTGTGCTGCATATCCCTGGATTAAAACGAAACCTGTTATCTGTGAGCAAACTGATAGATGCGGGTGTGCAGGTAGTCTTTTCTGAAGCAGGATATAAGATGATTAAGGGTGCTATGGTAGTTGCTAGAGGTGTCAGGTTTGGCATTTTGTATAAGCTTGAAGCATACACTGTTGAGTGTAATAGCACTTCTGTAAAAAGTAAATCTGCGGATACTTCACTGGAAGATTTGAAGGTTTCACCTTCAGTAGATGGAAATGGGTTTTAGGTACCTAAGGGTGCTCTTTCGTCTGAAGCAAAGTTACCTGCAGAGAAGACTATGTTATGGCACCAGAGACTTGGCCACATTGGAGAAAAGGGTCTAAGAACCTTGAAAAATAAAAACCTTGTTGAAGGTTTGAATGATTGTAATCTTGACTTTGATTTCTGTGAGCATTGCATTTATGGAAAACAAAACTGCGTTCAATTTTACTCGAGTTCTCATAAAACTTGTGGTGTTTTGGATCTTATCCATTCTGATGTGTTTGGTCCAGTAGATGTCTCTTCGATTGGAAAATCCACATATTATGTTTCATTTATTAATGATTTTAGTAGAAGGACATGGGTTTATTTTCTAAAGAGTAAATTTGAAGTTTTTAGTCGTTTTAAATAATTTAAAGCAATGGTTGAGTTGCAGACTGGAAAGAAAATAAAATGTTTGAGAACTGATAATGGCGGTGAGTTTTGCTCTAATGATTTTGATAGACTCTGTAAAGACTATGGAATTAACAGGCAGAAGGCAACTCCGTATTCTCCACAGTAGAATGGAGTTACAGAAAGAATGAACAGGACACTGATGGAGAAGGCAAGGAGTATGTTGAGTGGTGCTGGTCTCGAACAAAAGTTTTGGGCTGAAGTTGTTGCCACTGCTTGCTACTTGATTAACAGGTCTCCTACATCAGCTCTTGTTGATAAAACGCCTATGGAAGCATGGTCAGGTCACAAGCCTTCATTGAGACATCTTAGAGTTTTTGGTTGCGAGGCATATGCACATGTGCCAAAGGAGAAGCGAACAAAGTTGGAGAACAAGGCTGTGAAATGTATCTTCATCGGGTATAGTTATGGTGTGAAAGGATACAAGCTTCGGGACCCTGTTGCATAAAAGGTAATTCATAGTAGAAGTGTTATTTTTAGAGAAATTAAGTCTCCTCCTGTTACATTACAGCCAGAACAGACTAAAAAAGAAGATGTGATTCAACTTCCTTCTACACCTGAAAGAGTTGAATCGAGACTCTTAGATAGGCAAGAAGTTGAGGAGAGATCGTCTAGCTCTGAATCTTCAGAAGAGGAGGAAGAACCTCCAACTCAGGTTGTTCGAAGGTCTACAAGACATAGACAACCACCCGAAAGGTATTCACCTAATGATTGGAGATGTATTTTTGCTCTGAATACTAGTGTGGATGAACCAAAATCTGTAGAAGGGGCATTAGGTATGAATGATGCAGAATCCTGGAAGATTGCTATGGAGGAAGAAATGGCAGCTTTGAAAAAGAATGATACATGGGATCTTGTACTGTTGCCTGAAGAAGGAAAACCTGTTGGTTGTAAATGGGTGTTCAAGAAAAAGATTGGTTCAGATGGAAGCATTGAGAAGTATAAAGCAAGGTTGGTTGCAAAAGGCTACTCTCAGGTTGAGGGTGTTGATTACGGTGAGATATTTTCTCCTGTTGCAAAAATGACGTCCATTAGATTTTTGCTTTCTATTGCTACTTAACTTCCTTAAAAATGGTATTAGAGTCAGGTTGAGCAAATGGATGTGAAAACTACTTTCCTTCATGGTGATTTGGAGGAAGATATTTATATGACACAGTCGGAGCACTATGTGGTGAAAGGCAAAAGTAATTTGGTTTGTAAGTTGAAGAAATCTTTGTATGGCCTCAAACAAAGTCCTAGGATGTGGTACCAAAAATTTGATACATATGTGTTGAGTTTGGTATTTGAACGTTCTAAATCAGATCACTGTGTTTATTATAAATCTGATGGTGATCATTTCTTATTCATTGCATTGTATGTTGATGATATGTTATTCATTGGTAAAGGGAAAGGTATGATTTTAGAACTGAAGTCTCAGCTCGTTGCTAAATTTGAAATGAAAGATCTTGGTGCAGCAAAGCACATTCTTGGGATGTAAATTAGAAGAGATAGGGTGAACAGAAAGCTATGGCTAGGCCAGAGTAAGTATGTGAATTCAGTGCTACAGAGGTTCAACATGCAGAATTGTAGACCATTGAGTGTTCCTTTTACAGTTGGAATGAAACTATCTATCTCAGATTTTCCTACATCCCCATTGGAGATGGAAGACATGAGCAGAGTGCCTTACCAGAGTGCGGTTGGAAGCTTGATGTATGCTATGGTCTGTACTAGACCAGACATTGCCCAAGCAGTGGGAGTACTTTCTAGATATATGTCTAATCCTGGTAGAGTTCATTGGGATGCAATCAAAAGAGTCTTCAGATATTTGAAGGGTACTTTAGAGTATTCTTTGTGTTATCATGGTAATTCAGTTGGAGACATGACTTCCCTTGATATCCATTGTTATGTGGATTCAGATTGGGCAGGTGATATTGATAGCAGAAGATCCACCAGTGCTTATGTGTTTACTTTGTTTGGTGGTGCAATTAGTTGGACGAGTAAGCGACAGGCTGTGGTTGCTTTATCCACTACTGAAGCAGAGTATATGGCAGCTACTCATGCTTGTAAAGAGGCCATTTGGCTTAAGAGACTGTGTTCGGATATTGGAATAAAACAAGGTACAGTGACAGTTTACTGTGACAGTCAGAGTGCAATTAGCCTAGCTAAGAACCCGACATTTCATGCCCAGACCAAACATATTGATGTTCAGTATCATTTTGTTACAGATATGGTCGAAGATGGTAGGGTGAAGCTGGTTAAGGTGGAAACTTTGATGAATGTTGCAGATGCTTTAACTAAGGCTGTGAGCACGGAGAAGTTCAGATGGTGTTCAGAGTCTATGGGCATTATGGCCCCTAACAATTGATTCATTGTGTTGACATTCCCTTCCGCTCCTGCAAGGTGTTCGACAAGTGGGAGATTTGTTGGGAAAAATGGTGTCTCAACCTTGCATTTATGTGAGGTTGCTATTTATAGTAAGTTTTCATTTGAGCACGAAATGGTGCGAAACTCTCCTTGAAGCTTCTGATTGGCTAGATAAGCATTCCGGTAAAGTTGCATCGCAAGGTCACAGCTAGTTTTGAAGATATTAAAGTTTTCGTCTTGGAGGGGTGCAATAAAATGTTTAAACTTAATTTTGGGGGCTTTAGAGGCTCCGAAACGCCTTGAAAAGTGGCCGTAACCGGCGCAGCCGGTCATGAAGTGATAGAGCACTTCGCGAGCTTTCCGGCGCTTCAAACGGTTTGTCAATAGGACACCCGGTTCTCAAGTTATGGTCTCCGGAAGTTTGTACTCCTGAAATAGGAAAAATAATTTGTATCGCATACATAAATGAGCTGTAAAAGGGAGCAAGACATGCTGATGTGTGCTTTAACATGTCATAGGGCATCTAGAAGGGAGATAAGGTCGGCTACACCTTATTGGGTGGTTTTAGACCATGGTTTTGTAATACCATTTGACGGTTTCTTGTATTGTATCGCCTATTTATGAGGTGTGTGAGATAGAGGTTGGGTGTAAAAGAGTCTTATGGCTATTGAGTTGCCTCTGAATCTCTGATTAGTGGTACTCCTGCGAAGAGCTTGCTTTGCAAGTATGTTGTAATCTGTTTTTGATTGCTGAATAAAATATTGAGCTGCTTTTGGAGTGTGGGGTTTTTCTCTCGAAGGAGTTTTCCCCACGTAAATCACTGTGTTGTGGTATGAATGCTATTATATCTATTTCTATTTTTCTGTAACTGTTGTAATGATCTGAAAAAGTTTTGCATTACCCTCCTCTCAAGCATAGTGTAGGAAGTTGTTTCCGCTACTTAACTTCCTTACAAGTGGTATCAGAGCCTGATCACCTTTGGTTTCAATTGTGGGCAGTTGGGTTTTTTGAACTAATCCAGATTTGAGTGGGAGCTTGTGCAGAAGACACTTTTTGATCTTGTTGCAGGAATATTCAGATGGCGAGTTCGTCAGGGAGAATAGAGGTGGAGAAATTTAATGGAAGTAATTTTGAGATGTGAAAGCTGAAGATGGAAGATCTGCTAATAGATCGAGATCTTTGGGATGCTGTTGATGCGAATGTCCAAAGGCCCTCAGATCCCACTACGGCAGCTCAGTGTGATGTTATGGACCGAAAAGCCAAGGTTCTAATCAGACTGTGCTTGGCAGACTCTGTTCTAATCAATGTCGATGAAGAGAACTCTGCAAAGAAGCTATGGACTAAGCTTGCTGAGATGTATCAAGTGAAATATTTATTAAATCAAATTTTCTTAAGAAAGAAATTGTATTCCTTGAAGATGGAAGAGGGTGGACGAATTACAGACCACCTGGAAGCATTCAATATGTTGGTGGCTCAATTAGTATCCGTCGGTGTTAAGATGGATGAGGAGGAGAAATGTCAGATCTTGCTTTGTTCTTTGCCTGATTCGAGGGATTCTCTTGTTATGGCTATCGGTAGTACTTCTGTTGTTTTGAAATCTAAAGACATGGTGGGTGCCCTACTCAGTGAAGAGATGCGAAGGAAGGTATCCATCAGTTCAAAGGAAGCCGTAACCATTGGTGGAAGACCTAAGGAGAAAAGCAAGAAGAATGAGAAGCATGACAAGTCCAAATCTAAAGGGAGATCGAAATCTCCTGGAAAGTCCAAAGTCATTTGTTGAAACTGCGGTAAACCGGGTCACATCCGTAAGGACTGCAAAGAAGAAAAGAAGAAGAAGAAAAAGAAAAAGTTCGATTCTGATTCTGAGTCTGACAAGGAAGATGGCGATGCATTTATTGCGGCTTTGGCGACTCATGCAGGTAATGATGCCTGGCTAATTGACTCAGGTGCATCTTTTCATATGACTTCCAATAGAGATTGGTTTTCTGAGTATGAAGGATTTAATGGAGGTAAGGTGTACTTGGGTGATGATTCACCTCTAGACATTGTTGGTCGAGGTAAAGTTAGAATCACGTTTTCTGATGGTAGAATAAAAAGGATTAATGGTATGCTGCATATCCCTGGATTAAAACGAAACCTGTTATCTGTGAGCAAACTGATAGATGCGGGTGTGCAGGTAGTCTTTTCTGAAGCAGGATGTAAGATGATTAAGGGTGCTATGGTAGTTGCTAGAGGTGTCAGGTTTGGCACTTTGTATAAGCTTGAAGCATAAACTATTGAGTGTAATAGCACTTCTGTAAAAAGTAAATCTGTGGATACTTCACTGGAAGATTTGAAGGTTTCACCTTTAGTAGATGGAAATGGTTTTTGGGTACCTAAGGGTGCTCTTTCATCTGAAGCAAAGTTACCTGCAGAGAAGACTATGTTATGGCACCAGAGACTTGGCCACATTGGAGAAAAGGGTCTAAGAACCTTGAAAAATAAAAACCTTGTTGAAGGTTTGAATTATTGTAATCTTGACTTTGATTTATGTGAGCATTGCATTTATGGAAAACAAAACCGCGTTCAGTTTTACTCGAGTTCTCATAAAACTTGTGGTGTTTTGGATCTTATCCATTATGATGTGTTTGGTCCAGTAGATGTCTCTTCGATTGGAAAATCCACATATTATGTTTCATTTATTGATGATTTTAGTAGAAGGACATGGGTTTATTTTCTAAAGAGTAAATCTGAAGTTTTTAGTCGTTTTAAAGAATTTAAAGCAATGGTTGAGTTGCAGACTGGAAAGAAAATAAAATATTTGAGAATTGATAATGGCGGTGAGTTTTGCTCTAATGATTTTGATAGATTCTGTAAAGAGTGTGGAATTAACAGGCAGAAGACAACTCCGTATTCTCCATAGCAGAATGGACTTGCAGAAAGAATGAATAGGACACTGATGGAGAAGGCGAGGAGTATGTTGAGTGGTGCTAGTCTCGAACAAAAGTTTTGGGCTGAAGCTATTGCCATTGCTTGCTACCTGATTAACAGGTCTCCTACATCAGCTCTTGTTGATAAAATGCCTATGGAAGCATGGTCAGGTCACAAGCCTTCATTGAGACATCTTAGAGTTTTTGGTTGTGAGGCATATGCACATGTGCGAAAGGAGAAGGGAACAAAGTTGGAGAACAAGGCTGTGAAATGTATCTTCATCGGGTATAGTTATGGTGTGAAAGGATACAAGCTTTGGGACCCTGTTGCACAAAAGGTAATTCACAGTAGAAGTGTTATTTTTAGAGAAATTAAGTCTCCTCCTGTTACATTGCAGCTAGAACAGACTAAAAAAGAAGATGTGATTCAACTTCCTTCTACACTTGAAAGATTTGAATCGAGACCCCTAGATAGGCAAGAAGTTGACGAGAGCTCGTCTAGCTCTGAATCTTCAGAAGAGGAGGAAGAAACTCCAACTCAGCTTGTTCGAAGGTCTACAAGACATAGACAACCACCTGAAAGGTATTCACCTAATGATTGGAGATGTATTTTTGCTCTGAATATTGTGTGGATGAACCAAAATCTGTAGAAGAGGCATTAGGTATGAATGATGCAGAATCCTGAAAGATTGCTATGGAGGAAGAAATGGCAGCTTTGAAAAAGAATGATACATGGGATCTTGTACCATTGCCTGAAGGACGAAAACCTGTTGGTTGTAAATGGGTGTTCAAGAAAAAGATTGGTTCAGATGGAAGCATTGAGAAGTATAAAGCAAGGTTGGTTGCAAAAAGCTACGCTCAGGTTGAGGGTGTTGATTACAGTGAGATAGTTTCTCCTGTTGCAAAAATGACGTCCATTAGATTTTTGCTTTTTATTGCTACTTAACTTCCTTACAAGTGGTATCAGAGCCAGGTTGAGCAAATGGATGTGAAAACTGCTTTCCTTCATGGTGATTTGGAGGAAGATATTTATATGACACAGCCGGAGTACTATGTGGTGAAAGGCAAAAGTAATTTGGTTTGTAAGTTGAAGAAATCTTTGTATGGCCTCAAACAAAGTCCTAGGATATGTTACCAGAAATTTGATACATATGTGTTGAGTTTGGGATTTGAACGTTCTAAATCAGATCATCGTGTTTGTTATAAATCTGATGGTGATCATTTCTTATTCATTGCATTGTATGTTGATGAAGTCTCAGCTCGCTGCTAAATTTGAAATGAAAGATCTTGGTGCAGTAAAGCACATTCTTGGGATGGAAATTAGAAGAGATAGGGTGAACAGAAAGCTATGGCTAGGCCAGAGTAAGTATGTGAATTCAGTGCTACAGAGATTCAACATGCAGAATTGTAGACCATTGAGTGTTCCTTTTACAGTTGGAACGAAACTATCTATTTCAGATTGTCCTACATCCCCATTGGAGATGGAAGACATGAGCAGAGTGCCTTACCAGAGTGCGGTTGGAAGCTTGATGTATGCTATGGTCTGTACTAGACCAGACATTGCCCAAGCAGTGGGAGTACTTTCTAGATATATGTCTAATCCTGGTAGAGTTCATTAGGATGCAGTCAAAAGAGTCTTTAGATATTTGAAGGGTACTTCAGAGTATTCTTTGTGTTATCATGGTAATTCAGTTGGAGACATGACTTCCCTTGATATCCATGGTTATGTGGATTCAGATTGTGCAGATGATATTGATAGCAGAAGATCCACCAGTGATTATGTGTTTACTTTGTTTGGTGGTGCAATTAGTTGGATGAGTAAGCGACAGGCTGTGGTTGCTTTATCCACTACTGAAGCAGAGTATATGGCAGCTACTCATGCTTGTAAAGAGGTCATTTGGCTTAAGAGACTGTGTTCGAATATTGGAATAAAACAAGGTACAGTGACAGTTTACTGTGACAGTCAGAATGCAATTAGCCTAGCTAAGAACCCGACATTTCATGCCCGGACCAAACATATTGATGTTCAGTATCATTTTGTTACAGATATGGTCGAAGATGGTAGGGTGAAGTTGGTTAAGGTGGAAACTTTGATGAATGTTGCAGATGCTTTAACTAAAGCTGTGAGCACAAAGAAGTTCAGATGGTGTTCAGAGTCTATGGGCGTTATGGCCCCTAGCAATTGATTCATTGTGTTGACATTCCCTTCCACTCCTGCAAGGTGTTCGACAAGTGGGAGATTTGTTGGGAAAAATGGTGTCTCAACCTTGCATTTATGTGAGGTTACTATTTATAGTAAGTTTTCATTTGAGCACTAAATGGTGCGAAACTCTCCCTAAAGCTTTTGGTTGGCTAGATAAGCATTCCGGTAAAGTTGCATCGCAAGGTCACAGCTAGTTTTGAAGATATTAAAGTTTTCGTCTTGGAGGGGTGCGATAAAATGTTTAAACTTAATTTTGGGGGCTTTAGAGGCTCCGAAACGCCCTGAAAAGTGGCTATAACTGGCATAGCCACTTATGCAGTGATAGAGCACTTCGCGAGCTTTCCGGCGCTTCAAACGGTTCGTCAATCGGACACCCGGTTCTCAAGTTATGGCCTCCGAAAGTTTGTACTCCTAAAATAGGAAAAATAATTTGTATCGCATACATAAATGAGCTGTAAAAGGGAGCGACACATGTTGATGTGTTCTTTAACATGTCATAGGGCATCTAGAAGGGAGATAAGGTCGGCTACACCTTATTGGGTGGTTTTAGCCCATGGTTTTGTAATACCGTTTGACGATTTCTTGTATTGCATCTCCTATTTATGAGGTGTGTGAGATAGAGGTTGGGTGTAAAAGAGTCTTATGGCTATTGAGTTGCCTCTGAATCTCTGATTAGTGGTACTCCTGCAAAGAGCTTGCTCTGCATGTATGTTGTAATCTGTTTTTGATTGCTGAATAAAATATTGAGCTGCTTTTGGAATGTGGGGTTTTTCTCCCGAAAGGGTTTTCCCCACGTAAATCACTGTGTTGTGGTATGAATGCTATTATATCTATTTCTATTTTTCTGTAACTGTTGTAATGATCTGAAAAAGTTTTGCATTACCCTCCTCTCAAGGTTAGTGTAGGAAGTTGTTTCCGCTACTTAACTTCCTTACAAAGACAAGACATAAAGTTCATAGAAACTGAATGCCATTGTTTTTCAGGAACAGGAAGTGGTGAATACAGCCCAATTTTACGATTGGCGAGCTTAGCAATAGCACATGCGGTACAAGCTTGAATATATGAAATAATATCATTTCACAACTTTGGCCAAGAGAAATACCTCTGAATTATAGAATTAGTCTTACGTATACCAAAATTACTAGCAAACTTACTATAGTGAGCTTCCCATATCAAATTTTTGCATTCTGCATTGGGCCCACAAATTTGACCAAGGTGACAAAGCATTCCATCCTACAAATAGAAGTCATTCACTTGATGTCCCTTCACCAATTGATTCACCAATTGATTATAAACATCTTCAAATTCAACATCGGTCTCATACAAGAAAGCCTAGGCTTCAGTTTGATGATTGAATGAGTTCAAAACCATACTTATGGTTGCAATTAGAGGCATGCTCAAATAGTCTACTACTTTGTTAGTGCTTCCCTTCTTGTGGCGAATATTGAAGTGAAATTATTGAAGATATTCTGACCATCATTGATGTCGATCATTCTACAACTTCCCTTGTGTTTGCAAAAATTGAAGAGGTTTGTGATCTATGTGGATGATAGTCTCCTTACCCAAAATGTAATGTTTCCACTTCTTACAGGCTTGAACAATAGCATACAGTTCCTTGTCGTAAGTGGCATATCGATGTACTGTACTAGAACAAGTCTAACTATGATATGCAACTAGATGACCATGATGCATGAGGACTTCTCCTAGAGCATATTGTGATTCATCTATTTGTATTTCAAATGACTACTGTAGGTCAGGAAGAGTTAAACATGGTGCAGAACATAACCTTCATTTTAGCCCCTCGAATGCTTCTTGGTGAGCACCTGTCCATTTAAAATTTTCTTGTGACCCCCCCCCACAAGGAATGATTTAGAGGCCAAGATAAATGGGAAAATCCCAACACAAATATGCGATACAAGTTTGCCAACCCAAGGAAACTTTGTAACTCTGTGAGATTTCTAGGAGATGGCCAGTCCTTAATCACTTGTATCTTCTTTAGATCAACATGGACACCCTCACTGTCAATAACATATCCTAAGTATCTGATACTCTACATACCAAAGGAGCACTTTTCTTTGTTTGCATAAAGCCCATGATCTTGTAAGGTTAAGAGAATTTTTTCCACATGTTGCAAATGTTCCTCCCAAGTTTTATTGAAGATGAGAATGTCATCAAGATATACCTCCACGAAGGAGTCAGTGAATGGTCTAAGTATATCATTCATCATTCTCATGAATTTATCTTTAGGATTTGTTAGACCAAAAGAAATCACTATCCATTCAAACAATCCCTCTTTAGATTTGAAAGTTGTCTTCCACACATTAGCTAATTCAATTGGTACTTGATGGTACCTTGATTTCAAATCAATATTTGTGAAGAATCGGGCCCCTCTAAGCTAGTCTAAGAGGTCATCTATCCAGGGAAGTGGATACCTACTTTTGACTGAAATTTTATTCAAGGCCCTATAGTTAATACAAAGTCTCCAGGTTCCATCCTTTTTCTTTGCTAAAACAATGGGGCTGCCACGGGGTGATGCACTTGCATGAATATGTCCCTTCTTAATCAATTCTTGTATTTGCCTCTTAATCTCATTATTCTATAATACTGACCTATGCTAGATCAGTTCATTAGGTAATGGAGTTCTTGGTATCAAATTAATAGGGTGTCTTACTTGGCAGTGTGTAGGTACCACAGTTGGTAACTTAAACAGGTTTTCATATTTCATCAAAATTTGATCCATTGATCTTTTCTGCAGTGTTGTGGTGTTTGTGATGGCATAGGAATTATAAACTGATTTACTTTCTTCTTCAGAATGAATTATCAATAATATGAATGTTCCCATTTTGGCAACCAACCTCTTACATTGCTTGGCACTAATCAAAGAGGTAGTGTATGCAGGGCTTAACTCTTGTATTCGGTATTTATGCTCACCTAATCTGATTGTCACACTGCGAGGCCTGGACTCATAAACACCATGTCACTAGTACATATATGGTTGTCCCAATAGAACATCACAAACATCTAAAGGAGCCACATCACAGATTACCTCGTTTTTGAAAGGCTTTATGGAGTATGAAAGGCGAAACTGCTGGTGCACCTAGATATCTTTGCCTTGAATTACCCATCCTATTGAATAGGGTTGCAGGTGGGTTGTTTTCATATTCAGTCTCTTCACAGTCTTTGTTGATATTAGATTCTTTTGACTTTCGCTATCAACGATAAAGTGCAAGGCTTTTCCTCTGACCCCCATTTGTCAATGGACCAATCTCTCCTCATCCTCCTGGGGCAATATCTTTGTAGTAGCTATCGTTGCATATGGATCAGCCTCAATGACCTGTTCATGACTTTCTTCTGTGCAAGTTTCGGCCACCTTAGGTTCTGCCTTGTCCTCATGTGTCTCCATCATTAAGCTTTTTATGGTTCTGCAATCTTTTGTGTTATGAGAGGGACTCTTATGGAATTCACACCACATACTGTTCTCTTGTGTCTTCTTCATACTCCATGTCTTTTTTGTTGGTGAATTGGGAGAGGGTTCCTTAGAGGTTTATTTCCATGTAGTTTTGCCACCTTCACCCTTCCATATGTTTTTTGCGAAGTTATCCCTCCTTCCTTTCTATTTGAATTTCTCCTCAATTTTTGTGGCAAAATTATATGCACTAGGTAAAGTCTCTATGTTTAGAAATTCCATTTCGGTTTGGATATATCTGTGGATTCCACTTTGATATTTCAAAACTCCGTGCTTCTCACAATCTTTGATACCAAGCTTTGCTGCTGAGGCATGAAACATATTAGTATATTCCTAAATAGTTTGGTCCTTCTTCTGTTGAAGCAATTGCCACTGCATATATTTTTGTTCATATGTATCAATAAGAGAATATTCCTCCTTTATGTGCTCCATGAATTCTCCCCATGTGGGTTTTTGATAAAAAATAAAGTACTGCCATTTTCTATTGCCTTGGATGCTAACTTTGCTTCCCACAAATCTTTCACATGATTTTCAGCTTTGAGGAGAGTGAAAGTTATTTTCTCTTCATCTAGGAAATGATTGACAAAGAAATATCTTTTCAGTTTTGAAACCCAATCATCAACAACATCTGCATCGATCTTTCCTTGAAATGTGGGTATATCAAAATTTACTTACACCTTGAATGGCATATACCCTGTGAATGGTGGGTTTGCTTGTGACCCACAACTTTCAAGCATTTGCTTGAACTGCTCCATCATTTCTTCACGTTGTTTTGTTAGTGCATCTGTAACTAATGCTTTAATGTCATCGTGGGTCTACAACTTAGCCATCTGTGATTGTGTGCGTCTCAAAGGAAGGTAGTCTGAAGGATTCCTTCTTTCTAACCCCAATCTTTGATATGTTGATCGCATGTGATATGAAATACAGGAGCGAACTTTCTTTGATACCGTTGATCCGAATTATGGATTCAGATGACAACACCTGAGTGAGAACTTGCGATATTGTAAATTTTGTTTACATGAACAAGAAAGCATATAATTGATGCAAGCAAAAAAGTGTTCTATTCAATTTGAAAATCCAACATATATCAGTCTAAGGGATTCCAACGGTCACCAACAACTCCTTGAGAATCGAAACCCAATAGTCACATCTTGTTTATTTACATAATAAAATCTAAAACTATGAAAATTTCAAAAGAAACTATATAAAATTTTCTCCTAACTTTAACTAGGCATAACTTTCTACACAGGACTTCAAATTATGAGCCATTTAACTCATTGGAAATTTCTTCAGGAGTTGGAGGCGAAGTCCTAAAAGAAATTGCCTTTGGCAATGTTCTAAAGGACGAGCCAAAATTTCAAGGGCTAAAAATGTCTCGAAGGCCTTCAAAAATGCCAATTACTAAGGTCTAGAAAAACTAAAAAAATATATAAAAATATTTTTCCACTGTTTCAGATTTGCTTCTGATCATTACTTCCCCCTTGGAATGCAATGGGCCCCATTGCATCAACACCCTGAATGAGATGAGGAAACCGTTCTTGAATTTGCTCCCTGGTAAACCATTTTCCTTGTTGAGCAATCTGCCTTGCTCGAACCACTTTGTACAAGTAAATCTACTATTGTTTGAGTGTTTTCACCATGGTGTCCATAGTCTGATCGCATTGGAATGGGGTAGTTGCATTTGGATTCAATTCTATAGTGGAGATATTTTTCTACTACATCTGCAACATCTAATAGTGGAGGAAAATATGGCTTCAAGAGTTCCACATTGAAGACTGGATGAAGACCCAGAAATGGAGGTAAATTAAGCTCAAAAGCATTATCACCAACTTGCTTGATGATTGTGTATGGCCCATAACACAGAGGACGAAGCTTCCTATTGGCACCCTACAATCATTCGTTCTGGATATACAACCACACCTTGTCCCCGACTTGAAAATTATGAGGAGTACAATGCTCATCATGTCTCTCCTTATATTTTTTATTGGTGTGCTCCAATATTTCATGAACTTGTTGTTGCAGATGATGAATTCTATCAATGAACTGGGCTGCCCTATCTTCCTCCTTACCAACATGTGGAACCAGATCAGGTTGAATAAGTGGTATGGCAACATCCATGGGTGCAAATGGCTGATAACCAAGACAAACCTCAAATAGGTTGTGGCCAGTTGAACTATGAATTTCCCTATTGTAGCTGTACTGAACATATCGAAGACTTTCATCCCATGTGCAGGGATGTTTGGAGTGATACATTCGTAGGATTTGTATGATCATCCGATTCACTACCTTTGTTTGGCCATCTGTTCGAGGGTGGAAAGCAGTAGACTTTGTTAATTTTGTGTCCATCTTTTCCCATAGTGTAGACTAGAACTTACTAAGAAACCTATTGTCCCTATCTGAGATAATGGTATTCGGTACACCAAAATGAACCCAAATGTATTCAAAGAAGAGCTTTGCAATATCGTTTGCAGAAATTATTTTTTTACATGCCACTATTATTGCCATTTTTTAGAACTTATCTACCACAACATACACACATTCATGGCCTCTTTTGGTGGTAGGAAGACTAGACATAAAGTCCATAGAAACTGAATGCCAAGGTTTTTCAGGAACACGAAGTGGTGAATATAGCCCAAGTTTATGATTGGCAGGCTTAGCAATAGCACATGCGGTACAAGCTTGAATATATGAAATAACATCATTTTGCAATTTGGCCAATAGAAATGCCTCTGAAGTATAGAAGTAGTCTTACCTATACCAAAATGACCAGCAACCTTACTATAGTGAGCTTCCCATATCAAATTTTTGCATTTTGCATTGGGCACATAGATTTGGCCAAGGTGACAAAGCATTCCATCTTGCAAATAGAAGTCATTCACTTGATGTGCCTTCACCAATTGATTATAAACATTTGCAAATTCAACATCGCTCTCATACAAGCAAGCCCAGGCTTCAGTTTCATGACTGTATGAGTTGAAAACCATACTTCAGGCTACAATTGGAGGCCTGCTCAAACAGTCTGCTACTTTGTTAGTGCTTCCCTTCTTGTGGTGAATATTGAGGTAAAATTGTTGAAGATATGCTGACCATCGTTGATGTTGATCATTCTGCAACTTCTCTTGTGTTTGAAAAAATTGAAGAGGTTTGTGATCTGTGTGGATGACAGTCTCCTTACCCAAAATGTAATGTTTCCACTATTTATAGGTTTGAACAATAGCATACAGTTCCTTGTTGTAAGTGGCATACCAATGCACTGTATCAGAAAAATTTTGACTTTGATAAGCAACTGGATGACCATGTTGCATGAGGACTGCTCCTAGAGCATATTCTAATGCATCTGTTTGTATTTCAAATGACTATTGCAAATCAGGAAGAGATAAAACTGGTGCAAAACACAACATTCACTTTAGCCCCTCGAATGGTTCTTGTTGAGCACATGTCCAATTAAAATTTTCTTGTGCCCACCCCCCCACAAGGACTAATTTAGAGGCCAAGACAAATGGGAAATTCCCAACACAAATCTGCGATAAAATTTTGCTAACCCAAGGAAACTTCGTAACTCTGTGAGATTTCTAGGAGACGGCCAATCCTTAATCACTTGTATCTTCTTAAGATCAACATGGACACCCTCATTATCAATAACATATCCTAAGTATCTGATACTCTGCATACCGAAGGAGCACTTTTCTTTGTTTGCATAAAGCCCATGATCTTGTAAGGTTAAGAGAATTTTTTCCACATGTTGCAAATGTTCCTCCCAAGTTTTGTTGAAGATGAGTATGTCATCAAGATATACCACCACGAAGGAGTCAGTGAATGGTCTAAGTATATCATTCATCATTCTCATGAATGTCACTAAAGAATTTGTTAGACCAAAAGGCATCACTAGCCATTCAAACAATCCCTCTTTAGATTTGAAAGTTTCCTTCCACACATCGGCTGATTCAATTGGTACTTGATGGTACCCTGATTTCAAATCAATATTGGTGAAGAATCGAGCCCCTGTAAGCTGGTCCAAGAGGTCATCTATTCAGGGAAGTGGATACCTATTTTTGACTAAAATTTTATTCAGGGCCCTATAGTCAATACAAAGTCTCCAGGTTCCATCCTTTTTCTTTGCTAGAACAATGGGGCTACCACAAGGTGATGCACTTGGATGAATATTTCCCTTCTCAATCAATTCTTGTGTCATGCCCAACTTTTGGGCACGAACGGAATAATTTTTTTTTTTAAAATACTTAACTAAATATCGGCTTACTTAATTAATATAATGCAATTTTGTTGTGTCTCAACTACATTTGTGTAATTCAAGTGATTAAATTCAGCTAGGGATAAAGTTTAACTGAGTTTTTTCGAAAGACTAATATTACTCCTATGAAGGTTATCACTAATCTCTGTAAAAAGAAAATTAATTAAAATCTCAAGAATAATGATTAATCTCGAATTTAAACTTATTAAAATTTGCCTTATCTTTCTTAACCCTCTAAGATTCCTAAGTTTATTTATCCTCGTAATTTAAAACACCTTATTTAAATGAAACCCCCATAATTTAATATTACCTTATAATCTTATACTTAATTTGGCCCTCTTGGCCCTACAAGAACTCAGTGTTTACACCCTTTTTTTTTTTTTTTTTAAAATCTAATCCACCTAATATTAAAATCCTTCTATAAAGTTTCTTCTACTTATGCCCAATATTTAACCAAAGTATTCAAAACTTAACTTTACATCTAACAATTTTTAATACAAATTAAATATCAATTTAATCCTACTTATATATATATATATATAAATATATATATATATTTATATATATATATATATTTTTACATAATTGTCTATATATTCACTTATAACTTTATATATATGAGTTTATAATTATATATCATAAGGGAGGGGGAAAAAGTGGTACTTATCTTTCCTTTTTTTTTTTAGAAAATAATTTCCCCCTTTTTAAAATAAACTTCCCTCCACACCCATCTTTTATTTTAAAGGTTTTGGTGTGTTGCCCTAACCCGTAACTAGGGTTAGGGCAAATTTTAAAGCATCTCTATTATTTTATTTTATTTTATGTGCTGTGAGTGTGTGTTGTGTGCAGGGTGGGTCAGCGGCTACAGGAGGCGGCACGCAGGGCCGAACCCCGCAGTCGGACCCTCTCCTATTTTTATTTGTTGTTTTTTTTTGAGTTTGTTTTAACCGCCGGCGGAGGAAGGGACGAACGGGGAAGGGACCGGGCGGCGATTTTATTATTGCGTTGAAACCCCAGCGAAGGAGTGGAGAACGGGTGGAGTAGAGGTTTACCGAACACACCGCAGCGCGGGGGAAGCAAAGAGGAGGCGGAGCGGAGGGGAGAACGCGCGGGCGGAGCAAGGTTTACATGCGGGCGGAGCAAGTTTTACGTGCGGGTGGTGCAAGTTTCAAATGCAGGCGGAGCACACCGTGGGCAGGGGTTTTCCCCCGGGCGCCACTATGGCTACCCACAGCGCGGCCGGGCGCCTCCCGCGCCACCGCCGGCCACTGTGTTACACAGTGGTTCGGCTCCCACGTTAAACCCTTCCTCAGTTTGTTAAAAAAAAACATTAACGCGGAAAAAAAAATGTTTTTTGTTTTTGTTTTGATATTTAAATGCAAATGTATATATTTATATATATATATTTATATATATATATATTAATATATATATATATTAATATATATATATACGCATATATATATACAGGGTAAAATGAATATAGTTGCAATGTCTAAATTTTGGTAGAATTCTTTATTAATATATGTATATATATATATATATATATATATATATATATATATATATATATATATACATGTATGAATGTATATATATAAATATATATATGTATTCATATATATATGTATATATATATGTTTTTAAATGACTTGTTTATCAGATCTCCTTTTCTGTATATTAGTATTATCAGAGCTGTGAATTTTTTTTTTTTTGTAGAACAGATTATCAAAAAGACATTTGAAGGGCTAAAAATATTTATATGTATATCTCCTTTGCTACCATTTACCCCTTTTTTTTTATATATATAAAACCACATAGACTTTCCTTTTGAGTTTAATATTATTGTAAGTCATCATAATGCATTTAAAGGGGATTTCCAAATCTATATTCTATTTTTGTAACAAAATGATAATATTAAAAGCTAAATGTTTCTTTTTTTTTTTGCAAAGAATAGACTAATTTAATAAATTTCTTTTATTGCAATAAATGGAAAAATAATGGACTGTTTTTTTTGTTTTTTTTTAATTAAATTTACAGCAGCATAGTTTCATTTACTTGCAGAATAATAGACAATAAAATGCATTTACTCCTCTTCCTTTGTAAAACATAAATTTTTCATACAATCTAATACATTACTCCTTTCATTTGCAACTACTAAAATAGGGAAAACATCAAGTATTTCATTATCAAGTAGATATCAAGTAAATTATGGATACAAGATAAACATGAACACAAATGGGTTGAAAACCCAACAATGTTTTTTTTTTTTTTTTTTTTTTCTCTACATAGTAACTTGAGAATAATACCACTCTTTCTCTTTCTTGAAAGTAAATACTACAAATGCTCACATTCTCCTTTTAGACACTACAACATTGCATCTTTCCATTTCTTTTTTTTTTTAAAACATTTTTTTTTGCAACACAAACAGCAACATAGCTCATTTAATCCTTCTTTTCCCATCCCAAGCAACCTGCAACAAAACACATCTTTGACCATGGAGAGCTCACCTCCCAGCCTAGGCTTACTAGAAGCCACCCTCGAGCTTGGAGAACCAAGCACTAGACGGGTTACAAACAAGCAACTCTACAACAAACATAGGAAGACACTCTACATACAAGTTTCCCTTCCCAAGCTACACTTTCACCACATTCATGGTGACTCTTCCATGGGTGGAAGTGGACCAAGTACCAATGGGGAGATTTGCAAGCCAAAAACAATACAAGCCACCTCATGGCAATACAAATGCAACAAGATACTTCCATAATCCTTATGCCCCCCAAAAAGGCTCAAGGCCATATTTACTCCCCTTATGACCCCCAAATGCATACACAAGGCTATGCAGCAAGGGTCACAAATGACAACCTTGAGATCACTCTCCATAAAGAGAGCCTCTCACCCATGGCTGTCATACTCCTTCCACCCCAAGATCTTCCTACCCTCCCAAGAGTA
Source organism: Cryptomeria japonica (assembly GCF_030272615.1). Classification (NCBI taxonomy): domain Eukaryota; kingdom Viridiplantae; phylum Streptophyta; class Pinopsida; order Cupressales; family Cupressaceae; genus Cryptomeria; species Cryptomeria japonica. Next base: position 161,522,984 of record NC_081405.1, on the reverse strand, counting down.
GGAGATCTTGGACACTCCCAAAACAACAAGAACACAAAACAAAACACATAGAAAAGAAAACTACACTTTCTTAACTTCAACAAAAAAAAACTTCATAAAACACTTTCTTTACAAGCAACTCTTTTCTTTTACAAAACAACATAAACTAACACATACAACATAACAAGAGGAGATAAGAAGAAACCAACCTTATTCTGCCAATAGGTATGCTAAAATTAGTTGGGGATGAGCTGCCCAATTCCAGACTAACTTTCTCCAAATTCCACCAAAAGTGCTATTCTCCTACTAACTTTTCAAATCAAGCATAATCTACAAGAATGGAGAGTGGGTGATTACTCACTAAGTCTCCAAATTCTTTCCTAAGAAGGCCTCTCACACACTTCCCAACCCCTTGGGTGAGGTGTGAGTTCCCATTGGTTGCCCTTCCCAAACTCTTACACATTACCAAAATTGGAAAGGGAAAAGGTGGAAGAAGATGGGGAAGAGAGTTTGACATCTAAAAGGAAGGTTCTCTATCCTAGGAAGAACTTTCTAAGTTGAATTTTCGTTCATCTTGGAAACACCACTTTTTGAAGTGACTAAATAGTCACATGGGAGAAGCCACATGTTGCAAAATACCCCTAACCCATAGGTATACCCTTTGGACCTTTGGAAAAACCCTAAAACTAACCCTAGGAGTCCATTAAACCCTTTGGAAACCCAACTGAAGTTTACCTACGGGTCAAACTTGAGTTGACCACTCCCAAGACTCCCTACCCAAGGCAAATTTGGGACCACACTCATGTTTTTGAATGGCTTTGGTAGAAACAAAACTCCCTCCAAGAGACAAGTCAAAATCAATGACACTAATCAGCACATGTGTCAAGTGACACAATAAAAATACAATATAAAAATCACACATGGAATTTGTCTCTTGTAGGATTACACATATACATATAAATTAATTTTTTTTTTAACACTCAAGCATCATACACTTCACAAATAAAACACATCACAATGGGGTGTTGTCTCTCCAAATAGACAACTCCTGGCTTAACAAACGCACATTGGTCTAGGCTTGGTTCTCCATATAAATTCCATGGTCACATGGATAATTTTCCTGCGCATCTCAATTAACACATTAGTAATTCCAAATAATCACATTTATACATAATCAAATACATGGATTTCATTGCACATCAAACACTCATACATTTGGCAACAATAATTCAATATCTCATTCGTTCAAATTCAATTTCACATAAGCAATTAACATAATTTTTCCACAATTGAACCATTCATAAATAAGCATCATTTTTCTATCATCAAAATGAAATCCTGCAATTTCCAATAATGACATTCACCATCATAATGTAATTCTATTCTAGTAACATATCTAAAGTTTCCTAATCATCATGCATGAAATAAAGCATCAACATATGTCAGTGTGATCCAAATCATGGAATCATATAAGTTCTAAGTCCATAAAGCATAAAATAAAGCATCCATAATAGTCTCAATATGCAAATAACTGAAAATGTCAAACTGAGTCGGGGTAGGGCCTCACATCTTGCATTTGCCTCTTAATCTCATTATTCTTTAATACTGACCTATGGTAGACTTGTTCATTAGGTAATGGAGTTCCTGGTATCAAATCAATAGTGTGTCACACTTGGCAGTGTGTAGGTACCACAGTTGGTAACTTAAACAGGTTTTCATATTTCATCAAAATTTGATCCATTGATCTTTTTTGCAATGTTGTGGTGTTTGTGATGGCATGGGAATTATAAACTAATTTCCTTTCTTCTTCAGAACGAATCACGAATAATATGAATGTTCCCGTTTTGGCAACCAACCTCTTACATTGCTTGGCACTAATCAAAGAGGTAGTGTATGCAGGGCTTACCTCTGGTATTCGATATTTCTGCTCACCTAATCTGATTGTCATGTTGCGAGGCCTAGATTCATAAACACCATGTCACTAGTACATATATGGTTGTCCCAATAGAACATCACAAACATCTAAAGGAGCCACATCATAGATTACCTCATCTTTGAAAAGCTTTATGGAGTATGAAAGGCAACACTGTTGGTGCACCTAGATATCTCTCCCTTGACTTACCCATCCCATTGAATAGGGTTGTGAGTGGGTTGTTGTTTTCAGATTCGGTCTCTTCACGGTCTCTACTGATATTAGATTCTTTTGACTTCTGCTATCAATGATAAAGTGCATGGCTTTTCCTCTGACTCACATCTGTGAATAGAACAATCTCTCCTCATCCTCCTGGGGCAATATCTTTGTAGTAGCTACTGTTGCATATGGATCAGCCTCAATGACTTGTTCATGACTTTCTTCTATGAAAGTTTCAGCCACCTTAGGTTCTTCCTTGTCCTCATGCATCTCCATCATTAATTTTTTAATGGTTTTGCAATATTTTGTGTTATGAGAGGGACTCTTATGTAATTCACACCACATACCATTCTCTTGTGTCTTCTTCATACTCCATGTATTTTTTGTTGGTGAATTGGGAGAGGGTTCCTTAGAGGTTTGTTTCCATTTACTTTTGCCACCTTCACCCTTCCATCTGTTGTTTGCGAAGTTATCCCTCCTTCCTTTCTGTTTGAATTTCTCCTCAATTTTTGTGGCAAATTTATATGCACTAGGTAAAGTATCTATGTTCATAAATTCCATTTCAGTTTGGATATACCTGTATAGTCCACTGATATTTCAAAACTCAGTGCTTCTCACAATCTTTGATACCAAGCTTTGTTGCTAAGGCATGAAACATATTAGTATATTCCTGAATAGTTTGGTCCTTCTTCTATCGAAGCAATTGCCACTGCATATATTTCTATTCATATCTATCAATAGGAAAATATTCTTCCTTTATGTGCCCCATGAATTCTCTCCATGTGGGTTTTTGATAAAAAATAAAGGTACTGCCATTTTCTACTGTCTTGGATGCTAACTTCGCTTCGCATGAATCTTTCACATGATTTTCAGCTTTGAGGAGAGCGAAAGTTATTTTCTCTTCATCTGAGAACTGATTGACAGAGAAATACCTTTCCAGTTTTGAAACCCAATCATCAATAGCATCTTCATCGATCTTTCCTTGAAATGTGGGTATATCAAAATTCACTTGCACCTTGAATGGCGTATACCCTGTGAATGGTGGATTTGCTTGTGACCCACGACTTTCCAGCATTTGCTTGAACTGCTCCATCATTTCTTCACATTGTTTTGTTAGTGCATCTGCAACCAATGCTTTAATGTCATCGTCGGTCTACAACTTAGCCATTTGCGATTGTGTGCATCTCAAAGGAAGGTAGTTTGAAGGATTCCTTGTTTCCAACCCCAATCTTTGATATGTTGATCATGTGTGATATGACATACAAGAGAAAACTTGCTCTGATACCACTAATCCAAATTATGGATTCAGATGACAACACATGAGTGAGAACCTGTGGTATTGTAAATTATGTTTACATGAACAAGAAAGCATAGAATTGAAGCAAGCCAAAAAGTGTTCTATTCAATTCAAAAATCCAACATGTGTCAGTCTAAGGGATTCCAAGGGTCACCAACAACTCCTTGAGAATTGAAACCCAACAGTCACATCTTGTTTATTTACATAATAAAATCTAAAACTGTGAAAATTTCAAAAAAAACCATATAAAATTTTGTCCTAACTTTAACTAGGCATAACTTTTTGCACAGGACTTGAAATTACGAGCCATTTAACTCATTGGAAAGATCTCCAAGAGTTGGAGGTGAAGTCCTAAAAGAACTTGCCTTTTGCAATGTTTTAAAGGACAAGCCAAACTTTCAAGGGCTAAAAATGCCCCGAAGGCCTTCAAAAATGTCAATTACTAACATCTAGAAAGACTAAAAAAATAATATAAATTTTTTTTTCCACTGTATCAGATTTGCTTCTGATCAACTATAAATACTCTCCCTAACAAATTTATTTCCACGTAATACATTACATTTGTAGTTGGACATCTGTAGTTGCAGAGAGTTTGGCCAAGAGCACATATGCCTTTCTCGCCTTTTTATTACTCATGGATCCTTTTACTTTTGCCTCAGGTAATATTTAGAATTCTTCTCTTTAAACCAATATTAATTTTGTTAACAAAAATGCTGTAATACTTAATTTTTTTCATGTAATTAATTTTTTATTTAAGTCTCCATTGATGATGATGAGGAGCTGTGTGAAAGATGGAGCAGTACGTTTCGCGGGCAATGCTTCGATGATCACCATTGAAATCTATATGTTGTCTACATAATTACAGTGTGAACACTGTAGCTTAAAGTTTTCTAAGTGTGGATGATGATATTGGTACTTTAACTAGATAGCCTATCTAGCTTCAATGGATATTGATTTGAAGATGAAATGTGACGATCTTAATCATCTTTATAGTTGTTTCATTCAAACTCTAAATGTATTGTTATCCCATGAATAGTTTTAATTATACTCAAAATGAAGATCATGTTTTATCTCTTTAAGATGATTCTCTAATATAATGGTTATAATTAAATATTATAATAATAAATTTAGTTTTTTAATGTTAATATAGTTTAATTATATCCATATAATTATATACAAATCAATGTCTATATTCAATGGTAATTAAAAAATTGATAATTGAAGAATAAACATTAGTTTAGAATATTAAATGTAAAGAAATTAGGTATTTAGCTTTTAAATAAAAAAGAAAAATGAGAAATAATATCTTGTAGAACTGATTTTCCTTAATTTCAAGGATTTAAAGTTTGAAGAATTTGAAGTGTAGTCTATTCCCAAATTTGTATAGGCTGAGTTTTTCCTTTGTCCATTGAATTTATGACCCTGTATCAATCCGATGATTCTTTCTTTTGATTTTGTAAAATTTATACTTTATGTAACTAAATTAGTACACTCATTACACATGATTATTAAGGATAAGTGGCCAAGTTCTCAAGGACAACTCCATTGGCTAAATAATCTTTAGGGTCATGATAAATATTGGTATGAGATAATGCAAGTGATTTTTTACTTATATATTTTGATGTAATGCTTTGATTCATTTTAGTGCTCCATTTAAGATATTGATAGTTTTGATACTTAATATAAGTATAGATCCAATAGCCAACAAGATGAGAGGGGGGGGGTGAATCATATAAACTTAATCTTTCATAAAAACATCAGATTCAACCTCGGTAACATATATATCAGTAATATAACCAAAACTATTAAACATGCAAACTCAAAAGCATATGAACAATATAAACCTCATAACACCAGATTTAACATGGAAACCCAAATAGGGAAAAACCCCTGTGGGATTTCGGACCCACTAAGAAATATACTCTTCTAGAGTATGCTCGGTTAAAAGCAAATCCTGTTAAAGATTACAAACACATTTCTAGATGTGACCCGGTTAAGGGATTTCCCTCAGATCTATTAGGATCTTCACTTTGTTAGAAGTGACCTTGTTAAAGGATTTCAAACACTCAATCAAAATGTCACCTTGCTAGAGGGTTTATATATAAGACTATTAAGTCCACTTGGTTAAGAGATATTCTATCACTTTCACAAAATAACAGTAATAAAAATCTATCTGCAACTTCACATCTAAAATGCTAAAGCATATTCCTATTTGTTCAATACAATCTAGACATAGAACTAATCTTGTCTATCTGTTGGGCTTCTATACTCTGTTATTCTAATAGGTCTTCAAGCTTCTGTGCTCGGTAATCACTATGTAGCATCCCTGTACATACACTTGCTCGCATACATTGTTTATCAACAATTTCCTATTTATAAACAATTAGGTAATCTCTTAATCTCCTTGATCACATTTCCCATGATCAATCATAGCCATCAGATCTTCAATCTTGTCCAGGTTCAATGCATCTTTCGATCTGAAAATGTTTTACCCTCCCTTGGAACTTGCATAATAGTATTGGAACTTGTGCCAGGGTATTGTTGTTCAATCTGAGCTGTAGATCTTCATGCCAACTTTTCATTGCCTTAGATTCATTAACAAACTTCATTCACGGCTTACCAATCATTTAATCCACTCCAGCTCATTAGCTTCTTTCATTAAATACCACATGTAAACATTTAATGCATTCTGTTATAGCTTGGTTACAACTCAGTAGCAACTTGATGAATACTAAACTTCACTCGGTAGACATTCCGTCTTCATTAACCGATAGCGATAACCTTAGGGTTTATCGACTAGGCTCCTTAGGGTTTACCGACTAGGTTTTTTTCTTGATAACATAGTATAGTAGTAACCTTTACATTTACAACATATGTATGATGTTAAAACAATCTAAACATCATGATCTCATCATTGTCTGACTCAGTACTAGTTGCCCATTGAATGCCTTATTCATCATATTCTTTCCTGTGTCTTTTACTGACATCTTTATAATCTTCATATCATACTTCTCAAGATATGACAACATCATACTGAATTAGAAAATCAATTTCTTGACATCAATGACAAAATAATAATATCAAGACAGTAAAACATCTTTAATGAGTTATATCCATAATCATCAACAACCTTCTCAATATCCTTAAGAAATGCCAACAATCTTTCATTGTCTGTTATAATGCAATATTGCCAACAATCTCCCCCTTTGGCATTGATGGCAAAACCAATTGATTTGACCTTAATAGATTCGGATTGTTGTGATTCTGAAATGCTGAAATGCTCTCCTCCATACATTAGACTTCTCTTCATTTCTTCAGTCTACTTCCCAATCTGCAGTCTACTTAGTTTGCTTTAGTCTTCTCCCCTTATAGGTCTTCTTCCTCTTTATAGTAGTCTTCTCCCCCTTTGACAACAATGCCAAAAAGTAAAGAACTAAAACATAATTTCTTTCTGTAAGAAGTTATTTCCTGCTATTTTGTATCAACTGAATCTCGGTCAGAGCATTTGTCTTCAATTCCTGTTCCCTATAGTATTTCCTATATTATTTCTTGTACACCTTTAGAAAACATCCTAAAGTGTATAAATCAGCATCAACTCCCAAAAGATATTCATTAGAGTCATTGGATTGATGCTTTCACCGAACTCGGTCAGTGAGTAGAAGATAGGGGTAGGACCCCTAACTTACTTCTGAGATATTCAAAAGTGTCATTTGGTAGTGGCTTGGTGAAGATATCTACTATTTTCTCCTTTGTGCTAACATATTCCAACACCACTTTCTTCTCTTGAGCTTCTTCTCTAAGATAGTGATATTTGATAGATATGTGCTTTGTCTTAGAGTGCATAACAGGATTCTTTGAAATATTAATGGCACTAGTATTGTCACAGAATATAGTTACTGGCTCGGTAACTTTCTCATTTCTACCTTCCAACAGTTGTTTGATCCATGCAATGTTGGTACAATTCAATGTTGCAGCAACGTATTCAGCTTCTACTGTTGACTGTGAAACACATCCTTGTTTCTTGCTAAGCCAACTCACTAGTCTTTCTCCTAAAAAGAAAGCTCCTCCACTTGTGCTTTTTCTGTCATCAATGTTGCCTGTCCAATTAGCATCAGTATAAAATTTTAAATCAAAATCATTTCCTTTCTGATATACTAAGCCATAATCCTCTATGCCTTTCAAGTATCTAAAAATTCTTTTGATTGTTGTCATGTGTGTTTCCTTAGGATCTGCAGAGAATCTTGCAACTATACCTACTGCATGTGCTATATCTGGTCTGCTGTGAACAACATATTGTAGCTTTCCAATCATGGATCAGTAAAGTGTCTCATCAACAGATGCAGATTCATAATTCTTTGATAATTTACAGTTGGTAGTCATAGGAGTACTTACTAGTTTTGAATCCTCCATTCCAAATTTCTTCATGATTTCCTTTATGTATTTGGATTGAGTAATGAAAATCTCATTTTTCATTTGCAGTATCTGTAAACCTATAAAACACTTTATCTCACCGATTAATGACATTTCAAATTCTTTGCTCATTTCATTTCCAAAGTTCTTGCATAAAGAGTCATTTCCACAAAATATAATATCATCAACAAACATGGCTGAAATCAATATTCCATTTTCATCATTCTTCATGTATATGTTGTTGTTCTCACTTATCCTTATAAAACCAATCTTAATCAAATAGGAGTGCAATCTTTCATACCATGTTCTTGGTGCTTGTTTCAAACCATATAAAGCTTTGTTCAATTTACATACCTGATCTTTATTCTTGTCTTCAACAAATCTTTTAGGTTGTTCAATTAAAACTTCTTCTTCTAATATTCCATTCAGAAATGCAGATTTGACATCCATTTGATATATCTTGAAATTTTTGAAAGCAGCATAGGCCAACAATGTTCTTACTCCTTCAAGTCTAGCAACAGGTGCAAAAGTTTCACCATAATCAATTCCTTCTTCTTGAGCATAACTTTTGCAAACTAGTCTTGCTTTGTTTCGAATGACTTCACCTTTTTCATTTAGCTTGTTTCTGAAAATCCACTTTGTATCGATTACATTTTTGTCCTTCGGTCGTGGGATTAGTGTCCATGTGTCATTCTTCTTGATTTGATCAATCTCTTCTATCATAGAATTTATCCAATCTTCAATGTTAAATGCCTCTTTCACTATTCTCGGTTCAAATTCAGATATCAAACATGTGGTCTGTCTCAGTTTGTTCCTTGTCATCACTGGATCATCCTTATCTCCTATAATCTGACTTGGTGCATGATGTCTTCTAACATACTTGGCTAATACAGGCTCCGTAGGCTCTGTATGAACTTCTTCATCACTTGGTAACTGGATATTCTCTTCATTTTCTTCAATAGTCTTCTCGGTAGGACTTCTCGGTTGAACATAGACAAATTCATCATAGTCTTCTGATTCCTTGGAATTTCCTTCATCATTTCTTTCTGCAAATTCATCAATTTTCACATTTGCACTTTCTACTATTTTGTTAGATGATTTGATCAGACATTTAAATGCTTTGCTTCTAGAAGAATAACCTAGAAATGTTCCTTCTTCACTTTTTTGATCAAATTTGCCATTTCTATCATCTTTATGAACATAGCATCTACTTCCAAAGATTTTAAAATAACTTACATTAGTTTTCTTATCATACCAGATTTCATATGGTGTCTTCAAAGTACCTTTCTTCAATTGAACTCGGTTCAAGGTGTAAACTATTGTGCTTATTGCTTCTCTCCAAAATGTTTATGGCACCTTCTTTTCAATCATCAATGTTCTAGCACAATCCACAATAGATATGTTTCTTCTCTCAGCTATTCCATTCTATTGTGGAATTCTCGGTGCAGAGACTTGTCTTTTAATACCATGATCATTGCAAAATAAGTTGAATTCATCAAATGTGAACTCTCCTCCTCTATCTGATCTAAGATATTTCAATTGTCTTCTTGTTTCATTTTCAACTCTTGCCTTGTACCATTTAAACATTTGAAAAGCTTCTGATTTTTCCTTTAAAAACATTACTGACATCATCCTTGAATAGTCATCCACAAATAGTATGAAATATTTATCACCATAATAACTTTGAACTTTCATAGGACCACAAAGATCAATGTGCACTAGATCTAAAATTCCCTTAAAAGTGTAAGCCTTAATTATAAAGCTTGATCTTGTCATCTTACCCATCTAGCATCCTCGACACATAGCATTCTTAGGTTTTTCAAGAATCGGTAGACCTCTTACTCTGTGCTTCTTACTTATTTTGATCAGATTATCAAAATTTACATGACAAAACCTTTTATGCCATAACCAGGTATCATCTAACTTTGCATGCAAACACTTATTTCGAGTTGAGTCAAGGTGAAATGTGTTACCTTTTGCTTGTGTCCCAGTAGCAGCTAACTTTCCTTTCTTGTCATGAACTTTGACAATTCCTTTCTGAAATTGTATTCGGTAACCTATGTTGTTTAGCTTTGCTACACTAAACAAATTGTATTTCAAACCTTCAACCCAATAAAAATCATTGCATCTTGCATTATCAAGAAGTGTTATAGATCCTTTACCTCTTACTGGACATGGTGCATCATTACCAAATCTAACATAGCCTCCATCATAATCTTCTAATATAACAAACTTGTGTTTATCTCATGTCATATGATGTGAGCATCCACTATCTATAATCCAAGAATCATTAGTGTTTATGTGAGATATTAGGGATTTTTCTTCATACCTCTCTTCATCTGATCCATCCTTGATAGCCACATAAACTACTTCCTCTATATCAGTCTCATTTGATTTATCATCTTTGGATTCCTCATCAGCTATTAAGCATGTCTTTCTATCTCTTCTTCTGAAGTCTCGGTGTCTTCTGTAATGATTATCTTTCTGTCTATCATCTCGGTAATCTCTTCTTTCAATAAAATCTTTGTCAGGATAGTTAGAAACCATATGTCCTATTTTATCACAATTGAAATATTTCAAAGGTAGTTTTCCTTTATACTTACCTTTGCCTCTCGGTAACCTTTTGGCTAATAGTGCATCAAACTCTTCTTGCTTTCTGATTTCTTCATACAGTTTGTGTACTTCTTCCATGTTCTTCTGAAATCTTTCACTTGCTTCACTGTGATCTCCTTCAGAGTACTTATACTTTCTTTCATTGAAATCATTAGATTCATCAAGATGAAAAGAACTAAATGCAGATTCAACTTTATTTACCGAAGATCCACTGTTATCAAAATTACTTAACTCAAATGCATGTAGCTTACCAATAGTAGCATCCAAAGAAACTGACATATTAGGTATAGACCTCAATTTATTGATTGCAGAGACTCAGATTGCATAAGCTGGTAGAAGAGTTCTTAACAACTTACTTGTTATATCCTTTTCTTCAATAGTTCCACCTACTCCTTTGATTTTATTGACAATCTCCTTTAGTCTTGTACTGTACTGAGTTATGTTCTCACCTTCATTCATCCTCATAGATTCAATTTGTCCTCTTAGACTATCTACTTTTTCTCTTTGAGCATGTTCATCTCTTCCATATACTGATATGAGCTTATCCCACATTGCCTTTGCATCATTGCAGCGTTCTAGATCATTAAACTCTGAATCGGTCAATGTAGATGTTATTTCAATCATTGCTTGAATATATTCCTGCTTTGCCTTTATCTCTTCCATAGTCAATAGATAGGTGCTTGGTGTGACAAAATCATTCTCCAGATAGTATACCGCATATTCTCCAACTCCTGATAGATGTAGCTTCATCCTTTTCTACCATGTAGAGACACTTGACTTGTTCAACTTCGGTGCATCCCTCTTATACATCTTTGGATCTTTAACTCAAGTGCCTTTAAACTTTCCTTCTAGAGTCCAATGCTCTGATACCAATTGATAGTTCTGATACTTAATATAAGTACAGATCCAATAGCCAATAAGATGAGAGGGGGGGGTGAATCATACAAACTTAATCTTCCATAAAAACATCAGATTCAACCTCGGTAACATATATATCAATAATATAACCAAAACTGTTAAACATGCAAACTCAAAAGCATATGAACAATATAAACCTCATAACACCAAATTTAACATGGAAACCCAAATAGGGAAAAACCATTATGGGATTTCGGACCCACTAAGAAATATACTCTTCTAGAGTATGCTCGGTTAAACGCAAATCTTGTTAAAGATTACAAACACATTGCTAGATGTGACCCGGTTAAGGGATTTCCATTAGATCTATTAGGATCTTCACTTTGTTAGAAGTGACCTTGTTAAAGGATTTCAAACACTCAATCAGAATGTCACCTTGCTAGAGTGTTTACATATAAGACTGTTAAGTCCACTCGGTTAAGAGATTTTCTGTCACTTTCACAAAAATAACAGTAATAAAAATCTATCTGCAACTTCACATCTAAAATGGTAAAACAGATTCCTATTTGTTCAATACAATCTAGACATAGAACTAATCTTGTCTATCTTTTGGGCTTCTATACTCTGTTATTCTAATAGGTCTTCAAGCTTTTGTGCTCGGTAATCACTATGTAGCATCTCTGTGCATACACTTGCCCACATACATTGTTTATCAATAGTTTCCTATTTATAAACAATTAGGTAACCGCTTAATCTCCTTGATCACATTTTCCATGATCAATCATAGCCATCAGATCTTCAATCTTGTCCAGGTTCAATGCATCTTTCGATCTAAAAATGTTTTACCCTGCCTTGGAACTTGCATAATAGTCTTGGAACTTATGCTAGGGTATTGCGGTTCAATCTGAGCTGTAGATCTTCATGCCGACTTTTCATTGCCTTAGATTCATTAACAAACTTCATTCACGGCTTACCAATCATTTAATCTGCTCCAGCTCATCAGCTTTCTTCATTAAATATCGTATGTAAACATTTAATGCATTTTGTTATAGCTCGGTTACAACTCGGTGAATACTAAACTTCACTCAGTAGACATTCCGTCTTCATTAATCAATAGTGATAACCTTAGGGTTTACCGACTAGGTTCCATAGGGTTTACCAACTAGGTTCTTTGCTTGATAACATAGTATAGTATTAACCTTTACATTTACAACATATGTATGATGTTAAAACAATCTAAACATCATGATCTCATAATTGTCTGACTCAATACTAGTTGCCCATTGAATACCTTATTCATCATATTCTTTCCTGTGTCTTTTACCGACATCTTTATAATCTTCATATCATACTTCTCAAGATATTGCAACATCATACTGAATTAGAAAATCAATTTCTTGACATCAATGACAAAATAATAATATCAAGACAGTAAAACATCTTTAATGAGTTATATCCATAATCATCAACAACCTTCTCAATATCCTTAAGAAATGCCAACAATCTTTCATTGTCTGTTATAATGCAATATTGCCAACAGATATATCCTTCAATATTCTTGGAATACTTTACAATTATTAATTATAATTGGATAGAATAAATTTCTAAATAAATGTATTTAAATAACAAGACAAAACATTTCATTAAGAAATTATGTACTAAATAATCATACAATGACTGAATAAAAGATTATAGTTGGTAGTTTTTAATTAAATTTTTTTAAAATTTTAAAGTTTCAAATTTATGTGGCACAAGATTGATCCCATCAAATATATTAGAACACATAAATGAAATATGTTCAAATCTAGGAGTAAATGTAAGGGGATTAGTGTAGTACCATTTCCTAATAGTAATATTAGGACGTAAATCCTAAGAAGTTTATGATAATAAGCACATGAATTAATTAAGAAACATTAGTGATTGAAAAAATTGTCTTAAATTAATCATATTTTGAGATAAGAAGATAAATAAAATTCTATAATTTTTTATCTCTTCCAATGATAAATATTTTAATTGTGAATTGCATCCAAATAGATGGTTATTCAAATTAATGTTTAATAAATGTTATTTCTTATTTAGATACATGCTACATCAAATTATTTTGTTAAAATTTATGACTCAATGAATTAGTTTAAGTGTGAATTAAAAATTCTAATGAGAGGGGTATTTCATTTCGCATGGTGATTCATTAGTGTTTAGTGATGATGAAACTATTGACTAATATCATATTGGGATGAGATCCTAGATCTTGATTACTAGGATAGTATGAGCTACTATATTGATTAAAATAATTAATATAGACCATAAAGAAAAAGAATAATGAGCTCAAAGTAAATAAAATAGAATTGAAAATGTAATTTCTTTTAAATATAGATATATACAAGATTATCAAGAACAACATAAATAAACTTAGTGAATGATGAAAAAAAGGAAAAGTATTATAAAATGGTCAGACAATAAAGAAATTTGAATCACTTATTATAGACATATAAAATTAATCTTACCATAATAATTAATCATTTGAATAATTAATTGATTTCACTTACAATCCACTTACTACTTAGATCAACACATAACTTAAACATCTTCATCTCTTTCATTCAAATTAAATATATTAAATCCATATTCTACCAACCTCATTATCAAATTAAATACATGGCCATTCTATTATTTATTAAAGTAAAAGATAAATCCATTTTATTCTATTATTAAATAAAATAAAATAGATCAACTCTCATTCACTTAAAATAAATAAATCTGAATATTTCCTTCCATATATTTTCTTAATTAAATAAAGTTAAACCACCCCTTACACATGATCTAGTGCCCTAAATACATCTAATATAATCCCTACTATCCATCCATAATTTAATATCCACCATTTATATCCTCATTCAAGCCCATATATAATAAAATCTAAAGTCCTTTATTATTCCACTCATCTCCCTCCCCCTCTCTCTCCATGCGAACTTGTAATTAAGTTCTCTCATACTTAGGCAACTATCATAAAATATCACATTATTGAGAATATATCATATATCAAGGCATATCAAGTATAAATAAAATTTATCAAGGCTTGATAAATTCCAAAAGAGAAACTGCATCTACCACTTCTATGAGTAAAAACATCCAACAAAAGAATATATTTTACTTTGGTAGTTGTAGATAAGATTTTTATATGACATACTTTATGCTAAATATAGAGGTATTTTTATTCTTAATAAAAAGGCTTTAATAGGGTTTTAACCTCTTACTTTATTTTTTATCTATTACATCATAGATTCTAACATGCCTAATCTATCCCTTTGCTCCTTGACAAGTAATTACTTTATAGGATCATTCAAGATTGACTTTATAGGTTTGTCTTTGGAGATTTAAAATTGGATAGGCCTATCCTAGAACAAATAGACCTCAACATTGAGTTTAAAAAGACCTTAAATTCATAAATCATTATACATTTTAATAATTTTTCATGTCAATTTTTTTGGATATCATTGAATTAAATCTAGAATTTGTAGGTCGAAATTTTATTATTTTTGAAATCCACACAATCATATGAAATATACAAGGTATTTTTTTTTAGTCATATTTGTGGAACAACATAGCTAGTAGAACATTAATGGAATATTCACTATATTGGCGGTCATTGGTATGAATCTACTTTTCTACTTTTAAAAAAATAATTATTATCCTCCATTGTTTTATTGTATAGGTATAGTTGATGGGTTTTAAGAAAACCTATTTCAATATTGACCACTCGACCATATCAAATGCCAATGTTTGATTCTATTCCATCAATCCCATATTCATGTGGAAGCCTAGATCCAATGTCCTTCTTAGACCATAAGGGACCTAAAGATCCAATACGAATACATCAATCTCCATTGCCCCTCCATTAGATTCTGCCACACTTTCTATTGCATCAATTGCTTCTAGGGCCACCTATTTTCACCAGGGCCATCTATTTTCACCACTAACCACTAGAGAACCACTCATGCACTATTCTAATAAAGCCCAATGTTCCTTTTTCACATATCAATGGGCTATTTTTGGTAGACCAAAATTTACTAGGATATATTAGATTTCATGTTCTTATATAAGTGTTGGAAAGATGGACTTTGGCACTACACATTACTATAAGTAGTTTTCATGGACTTGGTCACATGTATCAAGTATTTCAATTAGAGCTTCTTTTTGTATGTTTTCTTGTAACTAACATAATGTTTGCATACAAAATTTAAATTTGGAATTTTCAAATAAAATTTGAAAAACCACATGAACTTGTTAGTGGAATCTATGTTTCTATTTTGAATGTAAATTTTTAACACTTTAGTGATTATGATATTATTACAAATTTTATTTGGGTGTAAACATAATTATGGGAAAAATACTTGTGATCAAATGATTAGCTTTTTTTTGTTTTTCTTTTTTACATATTTATAATAAAAGATAAAATAGATAAATAAATTTCAATTATTAGTATAAATATGTGTCTTTTCATGGTTAGGCTTACATATTTTCTTCATTGACACCTCATGCAATCTAGACAATTAATATGGTCCTTATCACTTGTGTAACACAAGGGTAGTTTGTATATTACTTGTACTTGCCATCAATTGCACTCAATTTTGGTTAATTCATTATTATTCAATTTTGTTTCCACCAATTGGAATTATGAATTTTTTTTTGATATTTTTTTTCAAATTTAAAAGGTTAAGATGCATGTTTTTTAAGTTTTTGAATTATAGAAATTAGTTTTCTCCAATCCAATTGGCTAAATTTTTTACATCTTATTACTAGATTTCACGAATCCACTATCTAAATGATTGTTTTTAGGCAAAGTTTTAGATACATTAACATAATCTTTAGTATGTTTAATTTTTATTTTCAAATTTATTTTACACATCAAATAAACAAATATTTAACAAATGATTTAAATTTATATCTAGATATTTTTTAAATTTTATATTATATAAATAAATAAACATTTATAATATAATATTTATTCGTAATATTTTTTTATTTTAATAAAGGGGTAAAAACTTTATTGAAAATTAGACACAAGAATTACAAAGAGAACCAGAGCCCTGAGGCCCCAGAAATGAACCACAAAACCAGCCCTAGATCAGCCAGCTTCATAACTATCCATGTCCTCAACAAAAATCTTCTACAAGTCCTGACAATAATCCGAGGAGAGATGCTCCCAACCTTCAACTTTCCAATCACTACCATGTTTCAAGGCCCACTTGGCCAAATAATCAGGTGCTCTATTCCATTCATGAGGAATGTGGATGAAAGACACCTGCTCCATTAAAGAACTAATTTGAAGAATCTGCTGAAAAATCCTTGCCAACTGCCACTAAATCCCACTCACCTTCTTCTCAGTCAACAAGTTAACAACAATTTGTGAATCTGATTCACAAATAACCTTCCTTCCTCCCAACTCCCAAGCACGCTCAAGGGCATAGAGAATCACAAATCCCTCCATAAAATTATTAGACTGCCATCCTTTATGCATCGAAAAGAGGAAAACCACCTCCCCCATGCTATTCCTACCAACACCACCAACTCCAGCAGGGCCTAGGTTACCCTAGAGGAGTCATCGGTGTTAATCTTGATAAAGTCATCCTAAGGGGGTGTCCACCTTCCCACCCTTTGCACCTTCTTCATAGCACATCTACCTCTCCTGACACATGTTGAGGTAGGAGACAACTTCTGCAAACCAAACCTACTCACAATATCTGCCTCATCTCTACCCAAAGGAAAATTCACCTCACATTTAGCTTCCATCATCTCCTGTGTTAGCAGTTATTTTTACAAAATATTTTATGCTATAAGGAGGCCTTTTTCTTTTACCATATGAGCATTTATTGCTGGTTTGCTTGTGCAAGAACCTTATTAGCATGGGTAAAAGTTCTCTAAGGATCAGTTGTTTCAGGAGTGTCAAGATATCACTTGGGCAACACTAAGGGCATGCACTAAGTATAGACTAAACAAGGAATCCGTTATGGAAGCATTTGTCAGTAGAGAAGTCATTATGGTATGATCTAGGATTGTCCTCTAGTATGTACCAGACCATGTGGAAAAAGTTGGGATCACCAATATGCAAGATGGATGGCTCATTTGTGTTGGATTGCAAAATTTCAATTATTGGTATAAGTAATCCCAATGAAGCAACATTGGCAAGCAAAAGAAGGGTTATCGGCATGACTTATATCGATGAAACAAAAGTCGGATGCATTAGAGTGCTTAAAAGAAACTCAGCACGGTGCGTGCTTTTGAAAAGATCATACCATCAGGATAGTTTGTTCTGATGAAGCAGAAGGCGGTGGTTTTCTATCGGCATGTATCGGCTTATCGACAAAACATAGAAATTGTTATATCGATAGCCTATCAAGCCATCGGTGTGACTTGTGACGATAAGGAAATGCGGATCATGGACTTATAGTATCAGGAGATTGAAAGTAATGAGAAAAATCTATCCCGATACCCGATGACTAAAGGGAACTGAAGGTGGGCCCATCGGAGAAAAAGACCATATCGAGATAAGGCAAAAATAGTTAGACCAATCCCCGATGTCATGGAGAATCAGAAGGCAGAACCATCAGCATTACCTATATTGATAAAACAGACTCAGAAGCATAAAGCATAAAAGTTCATCGGAGACTCATCGAGACTTTGGGAGGAATAGGAAAAGGCTATTCCAACCCCCGATGAAGATAGAAGCACCTGCGGAGATATCGGTGTAAACTATACCAATAAAGTAAACATTAAGTGAGGACTCATCGGGACATCGAAAGAAGAAATTTTATGCTATGCCAAGTCCTGATAGGACTGTTAAGGTGGATGGTGAGTTGCTAGGAGTTCTTCGGGGTGAGTTATGCCAATAGCACAAGGGAATTAGTCAAAATGTGGATTGGTTTATTGAGATCATCGGGGCATTATAGGGACATGAAATAAAGTATGTTGACACCTGATGAGTTAAGTAAAAGAAAACCAAAGGCGAATGCATCAGGGAGAATTATGCCAATGGAGCGTTAAAACAAAAAGCAAAGTCGAGACCGAAGGGATGCCCATCGGGATAAAGTGAACCATCTGGAAGGAGAAAAATTATTATCCTGAGAGCCAATAAGTTTGTTGGGATATCTTGTACCAATCAAAAGGTGAAAAGCGGTAAAGTCATAACAAATGGCGCCAAATAATTGAATCATCGGGAAAAGTCTCGTCGATTAGTCGTTGGAGGTCTTGATGTGAAAAACTGACATAATGGCTTCAATTAAATGCATCTATTGAGTAGGTCTGTCGCCACATGAAGTAAATCCATCAAGATTGTGGTAATTGAGTACAAGTTTGGACTTCCTAGAATATATAAGCAGTGTTGCATAACAGCATTTTGCAGAGAGCTATTGCAATAAGATATCAAGTGTTTATTGAGAGAATATTCTGAGCTACTGAGCATAGAGTAAATAAATTTACAGAGATGGAGGGGTCAAGCTCAAAAGGGAAGTGAAAGGTTGTTGAAGTATCTGATACCACGACGAAAAAATCAAAGGGTGAAGTCGTTGAAGCTCAAAGAAAATTAAACCAAGATATGATAGATCAAATGGGCTCTCCAAGAGCTAGGTCACGTAGAGCTAAGGTAAATTTTCCTACTCGCGACCAGTTGGAGGACAGATATAGAGAGATTGGAGATGTACTCAAAACAGTGCATGGGCACAAGTTATTTCTTTTTCATTACCTCTGTAGGGATGAGCCTATGCCAATTTCAAACCCATGGAACATTGATTTAGGTAAACTCATGGTACCTAATGTCTTTGTAAATATTGACTTATTGAAGCTCTTGGTAAGACATTATGATGCAAAAAAATGATGCATTTTGTTGCCCGATGGGACTGCTTTGTTCACTTTGCAGTAGCCACAATTCAAGAAGTTTTTGCAGTAGATCTAGAGGCAAATGTGCCTTTATCATTTATGGATTTGGGAGAGGAATACAGAAAGATGGATACTACATATCAGGGTTGGAACCTCTCTATCCACAAAGCGGAAAAGGGGAGGCTAATAGAGGAAGATGGTCCTCCTTATGATATGACTATTTTCAAGAAGTATCTATAGTATACATATATGGCTTGTGGCCAGGTAGGAGGAGTTGAAGCTTCTGATGTGGCAAACATAGGACCATTGGTTTTACCAGCAGATATCCAGAGACATGAGCCTAGAGCTTTTGATTTTGCTTCATACCTGGTGGACAGACTGCATGAAGGCATCATGAACTTGAAAGATAATCTAGACAAGCACTTCAAGCATTATTCATTGTTAATGCATATTATTTTATTTTATGGGAGATTCAGGGGATTATGGTCAAAAGGTTTGAATGTAAATAAAGTAGGGAAGAATGGACAAGATCAACCAATGCAGTTGTGGGTTTCTTTCTGGGATTACAGATATGTGAATTCTCATTACCTCAAATTTGAGGAATTCTTTGTTAAACCAATTGTCTTTCTTTTTGGTGAGCCTCTATAGGGATCATTTTTCGAGGATGTCAAGAAGTTTCTTAGGCCTCATGAGCACAATAATCCAAAGGTTAATCACAATTGGGGTGATTGGTACTCATGCCAAAACTTCACTTTTGTTCGATGCTATGGATTTGAGGGGTATCCCTATGTGTTACTAAATCCTACACCAGACAGGATTGCTTTTTTGGAAATTATAAGGAAATTAAGTGTCTCTAATGCTGAGCATTTTGGAGGTGCACACAAGCAAGCCTTCCTCCCTAGTACACTTCATTTCCAAGATCTTAAATTTGTATCTACCAAAGCATATGAAATTATTGACATGAAGTCGGTGGATGAATACAACCTGTTCCAACAAATATCTAGAACACATTATGATCCCAAGGGTTACATCCATGCAAGCACGAAGAGGCAAGAGTTGGGAGATTATTTTCATTAGGAGGATGAATTTGAAGACATGTGTAGAAATAAGGAGGTGGAAGAGCTAGCGGATGTTATGGAGACCTTGGAGAGAAAACTAGAGGAGAGAAGGCAAAGATTAGAAAACATGGAGAAAGAACCAGCCCAAAGTGATTCAGGGGAGAATGAAGTAGTTTCCAAGCTCTGAGCACCTAAGAAAGAAAAGGATCTAGAAGCATAGGATAAGCTCATCGTTGCAGTGAATGCAGAAGCAGATGAAAGAATGACAGAGCATGTTTCTTTTGTTTTAGATGATCAATTTATAAAGTCTAAGGAGTTCAAATCATTCCTATACCATTTCAAGGGTAAGAAATTAAGGGAAAAAGTGCCAAATATTACCCCTGAGAATGAGGCATAAATGAAGAAGAGGTTGAAGGAAGATATCGACATGGAAGTTGAGACTATGACCCCACAAAAGGGGAGGCTGGAATAATTGTGTTTCTAGGTTTGGACCTAAGTGCCTCATTTATCTTTGATTCTTTGCTGCACTCGGACAATAAAGATATGAATTTTAGGGTTCCCACAGATACTGAGAGGGGGGGGGGGGGAATCAATATCTGACTGGTATTCAAATTTTCTTAAGATAAAACATGCAGAACATAAAGTAGCAGTGTACCGGTATGCAAGAATTAATGTAATAAACATAATCAAAAACATCCACATGAAAAGAACACCATAACACAAGATGTTTAACGAGGAAACCCGGTGTGGGAAAAACCTCGGCGGGATTTGTGACCCACAATATTCACTTACTGGCCAATAAGAGAATATTACTTACAATAGGGGCCTGCACACGCAAGAAGGCCAATTGCCTAGAGCTCACTACTCAATGAGAAGTCACACTGACTTACAATAAGGATTATACTAATCCAATGACTTGTACTAATTTACAATAGCATCTCTAATGCCAGATTTAGTACCGGTTCTTGCTCTGTTCTTTACATATACCCTTAACCTATATTTTGCATATTAGGTCTGCCTAATAATTTTCCTTTTTGTTCGCTTCCTTACTTACACTTTAAAATGTCTACAATGATCTCTTTTATATACAAGAGTCATTTTACAATTTGCCAAGTTGGCTTGCAATAATAATCAAAATATTACATATCAAAAATCCTGTCGGCCTTTGTGCCGGTATACATCTTTTGTTTTGTGCCAGTGCCGGTGCCGATGTAGAGTGATCTTGTTGATGCCAGTGCATTGTCTTGCTTGAATAATGCTTTGTCAGTATGATGTCTTGCCGGTACCATAGGATTGCAAGGTTGCCATCAATGACAAAACCTTCAATCGCACACAATGTCTCATTGGAGTGTCCATATGCCAACAATGAAATTGAATATCCAAGGAGTAAAAGATGTTTTTATTGGATCAAGGTACAATCTAAATGAGGAAGAAATGTTGTTGTGGGCCTTATACCCTCCCAATAAAAGGCCAAAAATCATAGATGTGGATAAATTGTTTGGTCACATGATGACCCTGAAAGTTGGAGAGGTAGACCCTATGGTCACAACCGACATAGGTTTTTTTTTTTTTTTTTTTAAAAACACTAAAATTACATACAATCCATTGTTTAATTAGTCGAGATGTCTTAACAAGATCTTCCAAATGAATTATTAATTGATAATAAATACTAACATAATACTTATGATAATTCCTATTATCAAGTGGAACGATTAAAATTTATAGGGGTAATATTACATTCACTCAAAAGTCCCTATCATTACAGTTGCATCTATTAGCACTTAATTAGATCCATCTCCACTAAATAGACATTAATAAATTTACTTGGTTCGACGTCAATATTTAATAATTATCAAGTTCCCATCATCCTATTAATACACCTTTTCTTAATAATTTAATTTAGATTGGAACACTAAAAGAATTAATTTTATTATCTCATCAAATTGAGTCAATAGATTGATTTAATCAACCTCTCTAAAATAATTGACGAAGATATAATTAATCTCCAAGAGAAAACCATTAATCGCTTTTAGGAACTAATTAAATTAGTCCTAGCACTTAGTTTATGAAAGTCTATATTTTATTTTAACATAATTAAAATGTAGTTCATACTAAATCGACTAAAGGGTCATTTAAACCCATAACGAAAATCATTCTATAAGGTTTAATCTCTTAAAACCTATATTAAGTTGGTCTAAAATTAATCCCTATAGTCAAATAACTACCAACATAATAAATTTCCTAAATGATTAACTCCAATAATAATATAATTTTAAAACAACTTTTTTTTTGTTAAATATACCCATATGTTTATTTTGAAACATATGTTAAATATAAACACTTAATAAAATATTTATCCTAACATTATAGACAATTTATACAATCATGTTTTAAACTATGTAATTTACAATTACATTATAGATGATTTTATACATTCATGTATTTAATCTATATATCTCCTTTTTATTCAAACACATATATATAGAAACATTATTTATTTTCTAAATATAAATGTTTCAACATCTTATCTAAAAATATATTAAGTAGATACTAAAACCCTTCTCTTTATTCTATAAACACTAAATGAAATCTTAAATCTAAGATCTACCCTATCCATTCGTACTTTCAAACTATATATATATATATATATATAAACCAATATATATAAATAAATATGTTTCCATATTTAAAATCATCCATGTAAAACCCTAACATAATAATATATAAATATTATTAAAATGACCTACATTTCAAAGGCTCTCTTTTCTTCATGCTTAACCTAGCCCTACCCGGGCTAGGGTTTATTATTTTTTGACCTTTGCTTTTTTTGTGTTGGCAGGTGGGCGATGGAACACGCAAGGCCGAGTGAAGGTATTAGCGGCGCGTTTTAGGGGAGGCAGAGGTTATGGGAGAAGGGAAACCCCTTGCTGCCGCCATAGTAGCGGTCCTGCCATTCGCTGTGGACCACCTGCAGTGGCGGGTTTCACCCCACCCACTGCGGACGGCCCACAGTGAGCGGACATCCACTCACTGTGGTGCCGCAAGGAGGGATACTCCCTTGACGGCAGGTGAGGGAGCTGTGGCTTCCTCCACTGCCACCCTCCACTATTTCCTATTAATATTTTTTTTTTTTCAAATTCTTTTTTATATGGATTTTTTTTGTTTTATATATATATATATATATATGTATATGTATGTATGTATATATATGTATATATATATATGTAGGTATATATATAAATATATATTTTGCATAAATAGCCACTTTTGTAAATATTTAAATTTAGTATTTACCTATATATATATATATTAGTGCATTTGAAAACTCAGGCAAATATTTACTTTGCAAGAATACTAATATGTATATATATTTTTCTAGAAACCCCCTTTTTTTTTTTAAAGTCTGATTAAAATATTCTGAGTTAAAATAATGTATTTCTTTTTGTTAAAAATTAAATACCATAATACAAAGAAAGACTAAATAATAAATTTATTTTCTGCAATAAATGGTTGATAGAGATACAATGAAATTAAATAGCAACTATCTTAAATTTAGAAATTATTAAATTAAACTATAGAGATGGTTATTTTAACTGTAGACTTTATTTTCTGCAAATAAAATAAAACCGCACATAACATAGAATCATAGATTTAATAGAAGGTAACTTTTACATTTTCATGTATAGATCTAAATGCTTTTATTATCAGCCTTCTACATGCATGCAACATCAATTCTATTTCTTTTCAAATAAATTGTTTCAAATGCGTAAGGGAAATAACAATTTTCTTTCTTTTCAGAATATCCTATCCACATAAATATTCATTTCAAACTTTAGGGACTAAAATAAAAAAATAATCATTTTCTTTCCTGCAATATAACTTAAATGACTATTACAAATATTTAAATCTTATCTCCAAGATACTCTTGTCACTTTACAAATAGGTCTCTCATTTCAAATAAATGAGGAAAATACTAAATACATATCCAAATATTTTTGACCTTTGTTTTTTTTTGTGTTGGCAGGTGGGCGATGGAACACGCAAGGCCGAGCGAAGGTATTAGCGGCGCGTTTTAGGGGAGGCAGAGGTTATGGGAGAAGGGAAACCCCTTGCTGCCGCCATAGTAGCGGTCCTGCCATTCGCTGTGGACCACCCGCAGTGGCGGGTTTCACCCCACCCACTGCGGACGGCCCACAGTGAGCGGACATCCACTCACTGTGGTGCCGCAAGGAGGGATACTCCCTTGACGGCAGGTGAGGGAGCTGTGGCTTCCTCCACTGCCGCCCTCCACTATTTCATATTAATATTTTTTTTTTTTCAAATTCTTTTTTATATGGATTTTTTTTGTTTTATATATATATATATATATATGTATATGTATGTATGTATATATATGTATATATATATATGTAGGTATATATATAAATATATATTTTGCATAAATAGCCACTTTTGTAAATATTTAAATTTAGTATTTACCTATATATATATATTAGTGCATTTGAAAACTCAGGCAAATATTTACTTTGCAAGAACACTAATATGTATATATATTTTTCTAGAAACCCCCCTTTTTTTTTTAAAGTCTGATTAAAATATTCTGAGTTAAAATAATGTATTTCTTTTTGTTAAAAATTAAATACCATAATACAGAGAAAGACTAAATAATAAATTTATTTTCTGCAATAAATGGTTGATAGAGATACAATGAAATTAAATAGCAACTATCTTAAATTTAGAAATTATTAAATTAAACTATAGAGATGGTTATTTTAACTGTAGACTTTATTTTCTGCAAATAAAATAAAACCGCACATAACATAGAATCATAGATTTAATAAAAGGTAACTTTTACATTTTCATGTATAGATCTAAATGCTTTTATTATCAGCCTTCTACATGCATGCAACATCAATTCTATTTCTTTTCAAATAAATTGTTTCAAATGCGTAAGGGAAATAACAATTTTCTTTCTTTTCAGAATATCATATCCACATAAATATTCATTTCAAACTTTAGGGACTAAAATAAAAAAATAATCATTTTCTTTCCTGCAATATAACTTAAATGACTATTACAAATATTTAAATCTTATCTCCAAGATACTCTTGTCACTTTACAAATAGGTCTCTCATTTCAAATAAATGAGGAAAATACTAAATACATATCCAAATATTTTTGACCTTTGTTTTTTTTTGTGTTGGCAGGTGGGCGATGGAACACGCAAGGCCGAGTGAAGGTATTAGCGGCGCGTTTTAGGGGAGGCAGAGGTTATGGGAGAAGGGAAACCCCTTGCTGCCGCCATAGTAGCGGTCCTGCCATTCGCTGTGGACCACCCGCAGTGGCGGGTTTCACCCCACCCACTGCGGACGGCCCACAGTGAGCGGACATCCACTCACTGTGGTGCCGCAAGGAGGGATACTCCCTTGACGGCAGGTGAGGGAGTTGTGGCTTCCTCCACTGCCGCCCTCCACTATTTCCTATTAATATTTTTTTTTTTTCAAATTCTTTTTTATATGGATTTTTTTTGTTTTATATATATATATATATATGTATATGTATGTATGTATATATATGTATATATATATATGTAGGTATATATATAAATATATATTTTGCATAAATAGCCACTTTTCTAAATATTTAAATTTAGTATTTACCTATATATATATATATATATTAGTGCATTTGAAAACTCAGGCAAATATTTACTTTGCAAGAACACTAATATGTATATATATTTTTCTAGAAACCCCCTTTTTTTTTTTAAAGTCTGATTAAAATATTCTGAGTTAAAATAATGTATTTCTTTTTGTTAAAAATTAAATACCATAATACAGAGAAAGACTAAATAATAAATTTATTTTCTGCAATAAATGGTTGATAGAGATACAATGAAATTAAATAGCAACTATCTTAAATTTAGAAATTATTAAATTAAACTATAGAGATGGTTATTTTAACTATAGACTTTATTTTCTGCAAATAAAATAAAACCGCACATAACATAGAATCATAGATTTAATAGAAGGTAACTTTTACATTTTCATGTATAGATCTAAATGCTTTTATTATCAGCCTTCTACATGCATGCAACATCAATTCTATTTCTTTTCAAATAAATTGTTTCAAATGCGTAAGGGAAATAACAATTTTCTTTCTTTTCAGAATATCCTATCCACATAAATATTCATTTCAAACTTTAGGGACTAAAATAAAAAAATAATCATTTTCTTTCCTGCAATATAACTTAAATGACTATTACAAATATTTAAATCTTATCTCCAAGATACTCTTGTCACTTTACAAATAGGTCTCTCATTTCAAATAAATGAGGAAAATACTAAATACATATCCAAATATTTTTCTGCAACAACCATTTCCAGCCACATCTACTTGTCCTGCTATTTTCTTCTAACAACCTACAATTACAATCAAAGAGATGACCATGGAGTGCTCACCTCCCAGCCTAGGCTAACTAGTAGCCACCCTCGAGCTCAGAGAACCAAGCCCTAGACGGGAAACATACGTGCAACCACAAAAGATAAGGGAAAACAAAATCTCAAACACAATCCCAACCTGGCTACACTGCACTACACATTGTGATGTCTTTTCAAGGGTGGCAGTGGACCAAATACCCTGAGGAGACTGCAAGTATGGTAAAACATATAGCCACCTGATGGCAAACCAAAACATATAGCCACCTCATGGAAAACTAAATACATCAAGTATAACAACCCCACATTCCTTATGCCCCCCAAGGCATTCATGCCTATTTCCCTCCTTATGACCCCTAATGCATAAACAAGCCATGCAGCAAGGGTCACATAAAATCCCTTGTGATCGCTCTCATAATGAGAGCCTCTCACTCGAGGGCTATCACTTCTACCACCCACAAGACCATCCTCTCTCCCAAGAGTAGGAGGCCTTGATTACTCCCAAAACACTTACATTACATAAGCACAAAACACCAAATAAATTTCCAAGAAATACATGCAAGAAAACCTAGTCTTTTACACAAGCGTTTCTTTCAAAACAACATGCAATAAGAAAAATGTTACAAGAAAGGTAGAACCAACCTTAAACTTCCCAAAGGTATGCTAGATTTGTTGAGGATGAGTAGCCCAATTCCACAAGTCTTTTCTTTCTACCCTTAGCCAAATTCTCCAATCCCAAATCTTTTTTTTTTTTCTTTTCAAAAATTCTTTTGTCTCCAAAAATGGAGAGTGGGTGATTACCCACAAAATCTCCCTTTCTTTCTTAAGAAGACACTAGCCAGAGTTCTCACAAGTTTCTAAAACTGAAAAGGAAGGTAAGGTAAAATGGGAAAGGGAACTTTCATTCAAAAAGGAAGGTTAACAACTTAGCTCAAGCCTCCTAATTTCAATTTTTGTACAACTTAAAAAAGCCACTTTTTAGGGTGTCTAAATGGTCACATGAGAGTTGAAACATGCCTAAAATTACTCCTAACCCTTAGGTATACCTTATGGGCTTTAGGAAACCCTAATAAACTACCCCTCTGAAGTTAATTTTTGGGTCAAACCCAAGTTGACTACCCCAAAGATTCTCTAACTAAGGCAATTATGGAATCACATTAAATTTAATTGAAAAAGCTATAGTTAAACAATTCCCTCCAAGAGACAAATTTAAAAACTCAAACATAAATCAACACATGTGTCAAGTGACATGAAGAAAATACTTTTACAAAATTGCACATGAAATCTGGTCTCTTGTTGGATTTAAATAAATCAAATAAGTAACATTTAACACACATGCATCATTTACTATTACGAATAAAATACAACACAAATGGGGTGTTGTCTCTCCAAATAGACAAACCCTGGTTTTATGAACATACATAGGTCTAGGTTTGGTTCTCCATAATATTTCCATGGTCACATGGATATCTTTTCCTGTGCCACTCAAATACACATTAGTAATTTCCAAAAACCTCATATAATATTAAACACATGAATTAGAATACACATCAAACACTTCGCATACAATTTATATTTGAACAATTCAATATATCTCATCCAAATAAATCCACATAAGTAATTTATCATAATTCTCATAATTTTGATCCACACATAAAACATACATCCTAATTCTATCATCATAGTAAAGTCCTGCAAATCCAATAATGACATACATCATCTCCAATTTATCCTATTCTAGAATCATATAGAGTTCTATATCATAAAGCATATAAATGAAGCATCAACATACATCAATGTTATCCAAATCATGGAATCATATAAGTTCTAAATCTAGATATAGCTGACATACGTTAGATCAAGATTATCCAATCAGTGGATCTTTAGGATTTCAAATTCATAACACATCCAAATGTACACCACAAGGTGAAATAGTTCTATAACTTGGCTCAATTACTTTTCTCACCAATCTATTTGTCTAACACAGTCCATTCTATTGAATTATATAACATTTATTAATAGGGTCAGACATGGTCAACTAAGTAAATCAAAGCTTGGTTTGGCGAAGGCCTTACATTCAACAAGGCCCAGATGAAACATGAGATAGCATAGAAGAATAAATATAAGGCCTTATATGAAGAAACCCTTAAGAGGAGTGGGCATCCGATCCCTCAAATTACTGATTTAGAAGGTCAATGGAAGAAGAAATTTGAAAAATTATCTTATGAGCATACTAAGTTGAAGAGGCAGATGAAGAGCATCAGGGTTGACATTGCTTGTATTTTTTCGAGTAAGAGATATGACAATATGGAGAAGGTGTTGGATGAGTTCTGGGGTGTATATCAAATGAACATGGACAATATGGTTTCACACACTAGAATTCAAGATAGACTCAACTTGCTATTACAAGATGCATCGACTAGAGAAAAGGTAAAAAAGAAGGTTCAAGGTCTGCTTTTCACACATGAGGAAGCTACAAAGGAATTGAAGTCTGAATTTGACGAATGCCAACAAATTGTTTAGTGTGGGGTTCCCCATTTGGTAGATGATGTATGAGTAATTAAAGATAAGACCATATGGCTTTCTGAGTGTCAGTCTTTACTTATTGCAGCCCAAGCCATTTCCAAAACAGATATCCTTGATATGAATGACACTACTGACCAGTTGGAGAACTTTTACACGATTGAGAATGTAGCTGGGGATGTGATATTCAATGCTACAACCTACAAGGATGTTGGCTATTTGCAGCATATTCAGAAATGTGGACAGCGGCTGGATCGAAAGTCGTAGTTCTTTGTTTTAGTTTTTGTAATGTAATTGATAATTTAGTTAGGTTGTTTAGTTATTGTTCAGTTAGTTGTTAGGATAATGGAAGGGTGTGTCCTTCCATTTGTATCTCTTAGCATAAATATTTATAATGAATCATTTTGTATGAAAAGGCATCTAGGACTCAGAAAAAGCATACTACCTGGCAGGACTGCAAGTTATATGTATTAGGGAAGTCTATAGAACAAAGAGGCATCTTTTTATGCAAACAGACTGTAATGGAGTATTTTCAAGTGCAACTTGTGTATACAATCATCTCTTAAAGATTAATATATGAAGGTTCATTGTTTCTTTTCCTAAGTATTGTGCATACTTCTATGTTGATGAGTTATTTTGTCCTCTTGATAAATCTGTCATATCATTTTCTATGATGTGCCATCACATGTTGTTACATTAAATGTGAGATTGGGTTCTGTATTGTTGTGTAACACATACTGAAACATTCATAGTTGATGATTAATATTATCTCAGGAGTTGATAGGATTTTATGTCCACAAAGTTTCATAAATACCCCTGGGTAGAGGCACTGGTCTGCTATTTATCTTTTAAGGTTTTGGTTGGACATGCATTCAAGGTCCTTGATAAAGAAACATTCTTCCTGAGTTCTATATGAATTAATGTTTACATATTTATTTTAAGTCCTGAAAGCATCCTTATTCTCAATATACTATTATAATCATTTTCATTTCTTTTCAAAGGTATTTACTTAAAGCACATAATAAAGCATAAATTGTAGAACAACAATTGCCAATTTTTGTAATTTGCTAAAAGGCTTAAATCCACTTTAAATAATCTTGTTTGTGCTTGAGAGGAAGAGGTATACCCACCTAGGTTCAGTGGAGCCTTAAGTACAGGGGGATTTGGTCTTCGACCATCCCTATTTGTTGGCTAAGGCTAGTTGGATTAGTTGAGGATTTGGCAAACCCTTAATTTTTCCAATCTATGGTTTTGGGAACCAACATCCTGGATCATAACAATGATCCTATTGCATACTTGCTGAACAAATAATTTGACCTCACGAAAGATCCTCCTTTTCCTCTCAAGTCAGTTCTACCACAAAATGAAGATGGGCCCAACATACCAGACATCCTGGAGGAAGGAGGACAAGATAGGAGGTCTGGCCAAACTGCTCCAAAACTCCACCAAAGAATCCATGTGAACACAAGGATGCTTCCACACCCCCCACCACTAACTCCAAATAAGCAAAGAGAAGGGGCATTTGAAGAATGGGTGTGAGTAATCTTCCTCCCCATTACCACACAAAACACAATTAGAAGGCCCCAAGAATCCCTGCTTGGGGATATTGTCCCAAGTTAGGCATCTATTCAAAGCCAAAGTCCAAGCAAAGCAGTTACACTTCAGCCAAGAGAAATTTTTCCACACTTGTTTCCACCAGTATACCTCTCTTCCCTCTAGTCTTTGGTTCAATAGTTCTCGATATCCACTAGCTACAATAAAGATGCCCTTACGATTTGGAGACCAAGCAGGCCCATCCCTACCCTTGAGGGAACTACACTGTCTACTCACTAGAATGCCATGCAACTCAACACACTCTTCCTCCATCCAAGCAATCGACCACTCATTAGGAGCCTTCCACCGCTCCAAATATAGCCACCCACACCTATAAATAGCCTTGAATTCACTCACCCTTGACCACCCCACCTCCAAAAACCTCTAGCATAGATTCCCAAGGTTAGGAAACTGATCAAGGATGGGCGAGTATCCCTCCCAAGAGTCGTTCCAGAAAAGGACCTCCTCCCCCCTCCTGCAAATCCAAAAGAGTTTAGCCTTAATGAGAGAAGCCCCCCTCTTGACAGTATACCAGATCATTGAGCCCTTTCCCTCAAGCAGATATCTAGGGATTTCCTTCATTGGGATCCTCTACATATATATGTTGGCCAAAATCCTAGCCCAGCCTCGATCCTGCTCAACACACCACCTCCAATACAATTTAGCTGCCAGAGCTTCCCCAAATAAAATAGACTGCCTTAAACCAAGCCCCCCCGATTGCTTCAAGCTACACACCAAGTCCCAATTGACAAGACTCCATTTGGAAGAGGAAAGATTGTCTGCCCATAAGAATTGCCTAGCCAGAGAATCCAAACCCTTCAAGGACCACCTAGGAGCCACTTGAAGCATACACCGATAGATCGAAAAAGCCTGAACCACCGACTGAATCAGTTGAACCCTCCCAACAAAGGATAGCCATCTATGAGTCCAGTGTTCAACCTTCGTACAAAATTTATCCAGGATACCCTACCATGAATCCCTAGGAGGGTTACCATCAGAAATAGGAATACCCAAATAAGTCAAGGGCAGAGAGCCAACTTGGAATCTCAAGATAAGAGCAATCCTACTTTGAATAGTTCTAGGAGTGTTGAGAAAGAGGATACAAGATTTATCCTCATTGATCAACTAGCCCAAGGCCGCAAGATAAATATCCAAAACCTTACGTAGATTAGTAGCTTATCTGATCTGAGCAAGTCCCATAAGGGTCGTGTCATCAACAAACTGCAAATGAGACTGCGGCTGCAAGTCATTACCCCAACTCCAACCCTGAATAATACCTAGACCCACATTATGCTTAATCAGCCTCCCTAGACCCTCAACCAGAAGAATGAATAAATAAGGGGAGAGGAGGTCCCCCTAGTAAAGACCCCTAGAAGCACCAAACAACTCAGTATGATCTCCATTAATTAGCACAGAGAAAGAAGTAGATGTAACACAACTAATAACCCATTGGATCCATTCATCAACAAAGAAAAAATCCTTGAGGATCTTCTAGAGGAAGAACCACCAGACTCTATCGTAAGCCTTAGCCATATCCGGCTTGATAAACATAGCTTTTTGTTTGGAGGTTGCCATAGAATGAATGGTCTCTGTAGCAATGACCACGCCATCCAAAATTTGGCGCCCCTCCACAAACCCACTTTGCTCCTTAGAGATAACATCTCCCAAACACTTCTTCAGCCTATCCACTATCAACTTAGAGATGATCTTATAAATCACATTGCAGAGAGAGATAGGGTGGAATTGGCCTAACCGGTCGGCCCCATCACAGTTAGGGATTAGAGCAATGAAAATTGCATTCAAAGCCTGAAGCATCTATTTATTCCCCTGGGACTCTTGGACTACTTCCAGTAAGTCCAGTTTGATAATATCCTAGAACTTTTGAAAGAATTCTATCGGTAACCCATATGGTCCAGGAGCTTTTCCTTTCCTCATGTGAAAAAGAATCCTCTCAAGTTCTTCCAACAAAATAGAACCCAAAAGATGCTCATTAATCTCCCTTGTGACAAGAGAAGGAATGCAAGCAAGAACCGGATTCTCCTCCACTGTTTCCCCCTGAGAGTCCTCACTGAAGAGGGACCTAAAATACTTTAACGACTCCCTAGAGATCTCGTGCAAGGATAAACACTGCTCACCTCTATCATTAACCAGAACAGGGATGGAATTTCCATGTCTTCTTTCTTTCACTGAGTTGAAGAAGAAAGCAGTGTTCTTGTCCCCCTCCTGAAGCTAATCAATACAAGCTCTTTGTTTCTAGTATATTTCTTCCCTAGGCTCCCATTCCTCTACCACATTGATAACCTTGTCTTCCTCCCTAAGAAAGGCCTCAGACAAACTATGCTCTCTAATTTCATTGGTGGTGCCATTCAGCACAATTTGAGCACCTTTCTTAGCATGAAAAATGTTCCCAAAACCCTAACGGTTCCACTATTTAAGATGAAACTTAACAAATTGTAGCTACTTGGAAAAAGTGTACATAGTAGTGCCAAAGGACGGCCTCCCTTTCCTCCACCACTCCACTACAAGAACCTACAAAGTAGGATCCTGAACCCACATAAGTTAGAATTTGAATGAAGGAGAGCGAGCGACCCGAGCCAAAGAAGAAAACATCTTGATGGGCCAGTGATCTGACCCTCTCCAGTCAAGAATCTCAAAACTTGTGGACCACCCCCCACCAATCCAAAAACTAGAAACCAGAAAACAATCGAAGCTCTCTGCAATCCAATACTCCCCCACCCTCCTATTGTTCCAAGTAAAAAAACCATTACCGGGATTAATGTCAACAAGCTGCAACAATGATAAACTATCCTGAAAAAGGAAATAAGAATGTTCCAACCGCATAACACCCCATTCTTTTCATTCAACTCAAGGATGGCATTGAAATCTCCCACCATAATCCAAGGATGAAAAGGAACCGGCCTTCACATACAAGAAATATGAGACCATAAGTTCTGCTTACCCTAAAGATCGATAGGGGCATAGATGTTAGAAAACAAGATGAATTCTCCAGTCGCAAGACTAGAGAAAATCCCAGATAATGAAGATCTAGAGGCAACCCACCAGATAGGGTGAAACCTTAAAGGGTTCCAAAGATAGGCCACCCCTCCAGAGGAACAAGCTATCCCAATACACTCACACTCGCCTCGCCCCCACAGCTTCGGCACCAGACCCATCATACTCTCCACTGAAAGTTTAGCTTCTTGCAAGAATAGGACATCAAGTGATTGATTCCTAATCAAATCTCAAACAACTTTTTGTCTAGGGCCACTCTTCAAGCCCCTCACATTCCATGAAAGCACAATCATTTTGGAAGATTGGAAAAGTGAGAATACAAAGTCTTTACTGACCCTGACTCAACCAAATTCTCCCCCATCAATTTGATCTTATCCAAATCTTTCTGCCAACCTTTGAGTTCTTCTCCGAAGCACTTTTCTTAATATATTTCTGATGTAGACCCGAGTGAATGGAGGACTTATTACTTTTACCCCCAGCCAGTTCCAATTTCAGAGCTGACAGAGAACCCTCCCCCCTGACCACATTCACCTCCAAACCAAAAGTGAGTCCCAAGTGGACCCCAACTAGTTGATCCATCTCCATTTGCTGGCTACCCACCACTTGTTGAGCCTGGGAAAAGTCCTCAATCACTCTTTCTGGATTCCCCCTGATGCACCTTGGTCCAAAGGGGTTAACCCCGATTTCACCTCCTGCTGGCTAAGGTCATCCAAGGCCTTGAATCTATTAAAGGTATTCTCCTCCTATCTCTCCTGTAAGGACCTCTTTTGTCCTCAATTCTTATTCTTTGTCTTAACCGAGACAAAACCATCAGCACCCGCAACATCGACCGACATAGCAACTTTTCTTTTATCAGCCCCATCAAGGTTGTGGGTTGGCAGATGAGGTTGGTGCACAACCAGTTTATATCTAGGGCTCTTGCGCTATAAATGACCATACTCATGAAACATACGACACTGAAATGGTAAAGTCTCATAATCTAACTATTGAACCCAAGAATAAGAGCCCGCACACATATCTATAGCATATGGTAAAGGTTTACTAAGATCAATTTCAACACAGATACGCGCAAAGGTCATTACCATTCTCCCTAGGGTTTGTGTTGAAGATCCCACTGGCTTCCCAAGCAATGCAGCAAGCATTCAAAGCACATCCTCCCAACAACATTCCATTGGAAAGCGTGGTAAACAAACCCACATTGGACCCCTATTCAGGAGCTCCTTCGAAGGGTTAAACCCTGCATGCCAAGGTTTGATGAACAACCCCACCTGGTTGTAAAAATATGAGCCTCCTTCAAAAACCCTATTGTGATCCTCCATGCAGTTGAAAGTAACCATGAAGTAATTGTTTGCCAACAACATAATCTCCATTTCCCCTTTCGGTGCCCAAGTCCTTTGCACCCAGTTTTCCAAGAACTGCAAAGAAACCCTCATTCCCAAAAACTTGCAATATAGTGAGTGTTTTGAAAAGTACTCAACGTCTTTAGCTATCATCTCTGGAGGAATAACCAGCCTCAACCTCTCACTGCATCACTCCAAACAACCATTAACCTTCATAATGCAAGAGCTACCAACACTACCCGACCTCGAATCTAAGGAAAAGAGATTATTGTTAAAAGTCTTCATGCTCTGGGATGGGAATTTTGAGCCCACTACAGCACGAAAATCCATGGTGGGAGGTATCTTCAAGGCCTCACCTCCAAAACTCGACATTAGATCTCAAAAAAGATAAGGAAATTGCACCCCAAAGGGGCCCGCTAGAATGCATGGTACCCAAGACCCCACCCCGTGCAAGCACCACCAAGATGAAGATCCAATCGAAGCCCCTAGCCCCACTAGAACCCTCGGCCTGCACCCCTCGCACATCCCACCACTTCAACTCCCCACACCCTCGGCCACTCCCCACCCTGCGCAATCCTCCACAACCCACCTTTGATGCCCTGGACGCACAAAATGCTCATGAGATAGGGCATCGGTGCCCTAGCTCGACCCTTTGCAACCTCTCGCATGTGCAACGCCATCCCAAATCCGTTCCATTCATAATATTATTTTAAAGAGTTCTATATTTTAAAAAATTATTTGAACTAGTTGCATACAAGTATTTTAATGTTTTTAAAATTTATTTTCTTATTCTTAAGTCTAGATGTGTATTTTTTAAGTTTATTAGTGAAAAAAATGGTTTTCTTGACAACGATTGAACAATATTGCATTAACCACTTTTAGCTATATTATTAGACAATATTTACTCTTTCCACTATGTTGATCTATTCACCAATACTTGGTTATTGTTTTTGGATTTTTTGACCACCATCTATGCCATAAAAAATGTTATTGTAATTCTTCTCAATATTTACTCTTTCAACTATGTTGATCTATTCTACTAGACATAAAAATTCCCCCTTTATAACATTTTTTGTCAATAGATCATAGCTGTTCAAATTAAAATAATTTTT
This sequence comes from Cryptomeria japonica, assembly GCF_030272615.1. Taxonomy (NCBI): domain Eukaryota; kingdom Viridiplantae; phylum Streptophyta; class Pinopsida; order Cupressales; family Cupressaceae; genus Cryptomeria; species Cryptomeria japonica. Next base: position 161,486,749 of record NC_081405.1, on the reverse strand, counting down.
TTCTTCTATCTATCTACATAAATTCCATATGTTTTAAGGGTTTAAATAGAGTTAGATTTTTAATTTCTTTCATTTCATTACAGAGCCTAAAGTTCAAAAGGGGGCACTACATATGAAATTTTAAGCAATAATAATTTATAAATTATCTTTATAATAATATATAAATTACTTTTTAGATATATTAAAATTATTGATAATAATTATTATTAAACTTAATATCAAAAATATTATAATAATAAGAATTAATATTACTAACACATGTTTAAGGGGATGAGAAATTTCAAACTAAAAAAAAAAATTAAACATGTGTCACATAATGGTTAGTACATACCTTTATAAATATAATTTTTCAAATTTATAGAATATTTGTAATAGTGCTATCTAAACTAATTTTTTAATATCAATTTAGAAATTTTCTTTATAATTGTAATATTTTTTAATTTTTATTTTGCATAAACTTTAAAAGTATTAAATCTTATCATAATTTAATATATTATATGAACATATTATACATTTGCACCATCTTATGAAAAATAGTTGTTACAAACATACTAATACATTTTAAGTAATAATGATTTATAAAGATCACTTATTTTATTTTATGCCACCATTAAATTTAAATTAAACTTAATTATATTACAATTATAGATTATGTTATGATTATATTTATTATTAATAATTATAATTAAGATTGAAAGTAGACTTATAACAAGAGTAAGTGTTAGAATAAGGGTTAGCACCAAAGGTTAGAATTGAGGTTCAAAATATTTGTAAAATTAAGATTAGAGATTTAGATTGAGGACTAGAGATAAAATAAAAGAAAAAGTAGGATTAGGATTGTATTTAACATTATAATTAGGTTAAGTATTAGGGCTACAGTGCAAACTAATGTTAATGTTTGAATTAGGGTTATGGTTACAACTAGAATTTGAACTAGGCTAGACATAATACTAAAATTAAGATTAGGGTTAAAATAAGATCAAGGGTTGTTAAATTTATAATTAAAGTTATAGGGATGAGTGTATTATATAATTATATGAGGTTAAAGAGTTTGAAAATATTATCTATTATTCTAAAAATAAGAATACTTATGCAATAACTATAAATGTTTAATCAATAAAACAACTTCAACTTTCAATTTCAATTTGTTCAATACATACTACAATTGTAGGCACTCTTTACTACATAGTTGTAATACATATACCTTGAAAAAATATATTATTTCTATAGGCTAATAAATCTATCCACTAAATTAAATAAATACTTAATATTTATTTAATGCACTAATACTCTTCTATTAATTAAATGTATATTTAATTAATTCATTTCACCCCCATTCTACTATTTCAATTAAATAAATTTCATAAATTTATTCAAATTAAAATCACTAACTATTATCCAACTATTAAATAAATTGATTAAATTTATTTAATTCTCCCCTTTTTCTCATTTAAATAAATGAAGATTTATTTAAATAAATTCACATACACATTTCAATAAATAAACATTTATTTAAATCCTATTTACCCTCACCCACTTCCATTCTCCTACAAAGTCCACTTACTCACTAACCCTTCTTCTAGATTCTTCTAATCCCTTCTAAATTACCTTAATCCCTCTTCTAATCATTTGCACAATCCTAACCCCAAATTAACCCTCAACCCATCATCTCACCCATTTAAGACTCTTATAGAGTCTTAAATGCTTCCCTTCTTCAACACACTAACCCCACATGGGTTTTGTTCCTTTGACCAAGACCTAACCATGGGTAAACCTTGCACAAGAGTTTACCCATTGGATAAAGCCTTTATCCAATAACCCAGCAACATGAGGTTACCCTCATGTCTCCTCAAGAATTTAATGCTTCTCCCCTCTCCTCTAAAGCCCTCTCATGATGCAACTTGTCACCAATGCATTGGTGGAAGTTGCAAGCATGGATTGAGGATCATGACTCTCTCATGCAATCCTGGCCCTCCATAAGCTAGATCAATTTTGACCCTTCAATCAACCATTTTGCCTATAAAAGGAACCCTCGTCCTCAAGCAAAGGAAGATGCATTTTGAGCATTATTATTATACTTGCATAGGCATTTCTACTAAGATTTCTCATAGAAATTATGTTTTCTACATTTGCATAGCAATAGAATTTATTTTCAACCACATTCAATCCTTTCATTTGGCATCCATGGTTTCATGCTAAAAACTAAGGTTTACACTCAAGCAAGCTTTTGGATCTTGGAGAGGAGAAGAACAAGGGAGAGCTATCAAGAGCACAATGGGAGCATCTTAGGGAGTCTTTTCTCTCTTATTTTCATTTGTTTTGCTTCCATTTTTATGCTTTTCATCTCCTTTGATATGTATTTGAAGGTTTTAGAGTTTGTTATGCTTATTTGGTTTTTAATTGAGACTACCAATCTAACTCTTTGGGCTCTTGTTTTTCTTGTTCCCCTTTCATGTGCATCATTTTGGCACTCACAATTGACTGATAAATGTCATCCCTTCACACATCTACTACATAAGAATGTTCACTTCAAATGGGAAGAGAACTACTAGCAAGCATTCCAGCAGCTTAAGGACTACCGGATGACACCACCATTACTAACACTACCATCTCTAGATAGGCCCTTGTTATTATACATATCAACTACAACCTTAGGGGTATTATTGGGACAACATAATTCAAAAGGAGAAGAATGTGTAGTATACTACATCTCTCGGACACTAGTAGGATATGAACTCAATTATACACCTATTGAACAAGCTTATCTCACTGTAATTTTGGTAGCAACCAAACTAAGGCACTATTTGCTGATGCATAAGATAAAACTCATCACCAAGATAGATCCACTCAAGTATTTACTCAGTAAAGAAACACTCATAGGTTTCTTGGCAAAGTGGGTTATAATCCTTAGTAAATTTGACATAGAGTATGTGGACCATAAAGCAATCAAAGTCATTGTAGATTAGTTGGTTGAAGCATTGCTCATAGGATACCATTCTCTCATCTCAAATTTTCCATATGAGGAAGTCTTCATAGTCATGCCAGCACAACAATAGAAGCTATATTTTGATGGGTCATACACTAGGCATGGTTCGGGAGATGGCAATCTTTATATCACTGTAGTGTCCTAAATTGTACCTGGTGCATTTATGACACCTATGTGTGACACTTAAAGAACTTATGATGACCCTATGATCAAAATTGCAATATTTTGTCATCATAGGACCTTCATCCCAAGGATATTTGTTTATCCCTGTCAACCCTTTGGGCCCTGTTAGCACATATTTTTTACAAAATATTTTGTGCTATATATGGATGCCTTTTTTCCTATCATATGAGCATTTACTATTGGTGTCTTATATGCAGGAGCATAACTGAAGAAAATGGATTTGTCCAAAAGATCAACTGTTTCATGAATGGCGTTGCCAAGTCCTCCAAGCCTGCACAAATAGAGTGGTAAAAAAGGCTTTAGAAACTTTCAAGTATGTTGCGCCAGAAAAGGGAAAGCCTTTATCCCACGTTGTTTTTGGGATAGGCTCTTTTAACATTTAAATCCAAAGTGACTCGTATGATAACTGTCGAAAGACAAATGGCTTTTGGTGTGAAGAAGGTTTGGTGATCCAATGGACCCCATGTGAGCGCACATCTTAAGGTGTCCAAATTTTGCGACAGGTTGGCGATGAGGAGGGCTAAAGATCAAGCAAGTTGGGCTGATCAGATGGTGATCCAATGGTGGTCAGTATACCGCAACGAGAAACATCTTGCCAGAAATCCATTGCAAATCAGCAACAAAGAAGAACCAAAGTGAAACGGTGGGTCCGACTATGCTGAGGTGGTAGACTGGCGGTGATGAGCTGATAGTCAGGTGGCATGCCATCAAATTCATAAAGTGACTTATCGAACAAACCTTGGCTGCAATGGATCTCTAAAAGGATTCACCGAAAGCATCAGTTCCATCGACATAAAGTACATCAAAGAAATCAGAAGTGCTCTCATCGATAAAACAAAAAGTATCGATGAAAGTACAGAATCGATAAGACATGTGAACAGCTCACCGAGGGAGGAAGTGCAGACATGTGGCGAGGTGCAAAATCAAAGATCAAAATTGAATGTATAGCTCAAACTATAAGGTGAAAATGCGTTCTTATCACATGACTGGATTATTATTTCACGGAAGTCATTTTCAAAAGGGAAGTATATTCTTATCACATCACACTACTTTATGTTATTATTTGAAAGCATGAAACTTATATATGTTATTTACCCTAAATAAGTGCTTTGAATATATATATTAGGGTAAAGTATTATTTTATATAAATGGATGTTATGTTTGCAAAATTATTTTCTTAAAATGTAAATACTTTGGTTTTATTGAATTATTTTAAACAAGTATTTATATAAATATCATTGACTTTTCAAACTAGAATCTAAGGTGGAATATGTTTAATTTTCAAATCAAGGAATTTGATTGGCTTATCTTTTGTGCAGGAGATATTGAGGAGATGATGAATATTTGCCAAGAAATGTTATCAAAGCAGAGGATAAAGGATATATTATTAAAGCATTATTTAGTATGGTGTTTTAGGGTTTTCCTTTTAAATTTTATCTGTAAACCAAAGGGTGTGTCCTTTGGAAAACAACTGTTTGTAACTCCCTCCTGTGTATGAAAGGGTATGTCCTTTCATATGTGCCTATGGATTCATATACTTATAGGGAGTCATTTTTTTATGTAAAAGAAGAAGAATCATGGGAACAACATATTGTTGTAAGGATTGAATGTCATTTTGTATTAGGGAAGTCTATAGGAATAAGAAGTATCATTTTGTGCAAGCAATCTGTAATGGAGTATCTAGAAGTGCAGCTTATGTATGCAATTATTTCCTGAAGATTAATATACAAGGTTCGTTGTTTCATTTTCCAAATATTTTGCACACTTTTGTGTTGATGATTATCTTTGTCCTCTTGATAAATCTGTTTATAGATTTTCTATGATGTGAATCACATGTTGTTGCATTAAGAAAAAGATTGAGTTCTTATTGTTTGTGTAACACATACTGAACCTTCATAGTTGATGAGAAATTGTCTCTTGAGTTGATAAGATATTTTATCCACAAAGTGCCATATATATCCTTGGATAGAGGCACTGGTATGTTATTGATCTTTTAAGGTTTTGATCTGTATGCATTCAAGGTCCTTGATAGAGAAACATTCTTCCGAAATCCTATATGAACTGATCTATGTAGATTTCATTTAAGTCCTAAAAGCAATCTCATTTTCAATATACATTCACAATCATTTCTTTTCAAAGCATTCAGTTAAAGCACATAATAAAGCATAGTTGCAGAACAATAATTTTCCAGTTGTGTAAACTTGCTAAAAGGTTTAAATCCACTATAAATAACTTCTTTTGTGCTTGAGAGGAAGAGGAACACCCACCTAGGTTCAATGGAGCCTTAAGTGCAGAGGGATTTGGTCTTTGACTATCCCTGTTTGTTGGCCAAGGCTGATTGGACTACTTGAGGATTTGGCAAGTCTTTTGGTTTTCCTATGGTTTTGGGAACCAATAGATTGGCGACTCTACTGGGGAGTTCTCATACATAGTTTGACATTCACCTAGAAGCTCTGGCATTTTTTCATTGAAGATTTGATAAGTTTTGTTTTCCCCATCTGAGTCACACAACAGATTGGCGACTCTGCTGGGGAGTTGTCATACATAGTTTGACATTCACCTAGAAGCTCTGGTGTTTTTCATTGAAGATTTGATAAGTTTTTTTTTCCCCATCCAAGTCACACAATAGATTGGCAACTCTGTTGGGGAGTTGTCTGTAAAACATCAATTGTAGAATCTCATTTAAGGTGCTCTATTGGAAGGAAGAACCCAAGAGCTTAATAAGTAATTTTTCCTCAATAGGAGGTGGCGACTCTACCTAATAATTTTTTTTATTTCAATTAGTGACTCTACTAGGGGAAGAGACCCAGAGAGAGATGAAAAATTTCCTTTTTGAAAATGTTTCAAAGAAAGCCTTTTATTCCAGATAGCATCAGGTCATTGGATCTCAATAGCTTTCAATGTATTCCAAATAAGTTATTCCCTAAACTTTCACAGCTTGTACCAAAATTCTATAGGGAATATGATGAATCAACAATTGACCATTTGGATGTATTTTATATTCATAAAGGATTATGAGATTTATGCAGAAGATTATGTGATGAAACTATTCATTAGGACATTGAAGGATAATGCAAGAGAAGCTTATGAATCACTCCCTACATAGAGCATCTCATCATGGAGGGAGCTGGAGAAATGGTTTCTTGATATGTTTCATGATGCAGGTGAAGAGGTGAGCATGAGCTACGATCAAGAAGAGGACCAACAATACATAATAGAAGCAGAAGTTTGTATGTCTTCTTGGGATGAATTTCTAAATATAAAAGAATAAGAAGATGAATCTGCAATAGAGTTCTTCATGAGGATGTTCAAAGTTTATCAAGAGATATCTTTAGATGTAGAGCCTCCATTTTATGAGTTATTAGATAAAATACATAAGTTAGGATATGACTCTCAGTTGTATAATTTGCTCAGGTATTTACTTGATGAAATGGTTGCAGAAGATATTGATTAAAGGATGACAATTATAGAGGACCCTGATGAAGAAGGAAGTTTTGATCAGATTGAAGAAGATTCCATTATTGATGGGACTTATATGGAAATAGAAAATATGTAATATCAAAATGATGAATCTCTCAGTGTGGGAGAAATTTCTGAATTATTAGACATAGAATATCAAAAATACATTCAAAAGAATGGTCCAAATTCTTTTCAAACTAAATAGATTAATGGATTAGGGCACATTCAGGCTCTATTTGATGAAGAAAATGATGATTCCTAGGAAAATAATACATCAGGGGAATACATACACAATGATGAGTGTAATAGCAAATGTGTGCTTGAAAATCCTTTTGAAATTTTTTTAAATCCTTAGTATCATGAAACTCCACATGAATGTGAGGAAATGATTTTTAAATGTGAATCATTTTTTAGTCCCTCCTATGAAATTAACATTGACCATCCAAGGGGGCTGACCCATAGGAACAACAAGGAGATCAAAAGTGGTAGAGCAAAAAGGAGCGGGAATCCCAAATTTCAAATTGGGAAATGGCAAAATTCCTGGGGAAGGCGGATTTCCTGGAGATTGCAGTATTTTTGGGACCGGAACTAGCAAATAGGCAGGAGGTCAGGCATCTCAAGGGTCATAAGAGGACAAGGAAAAAGAAAAACTGGGAGAGGATAAAGATTTGAAACCCGGGGACCCACATGACAGAGGTAAAGGTAAAAAATGGTCTTTTCTCTTTGAAGTGAAGCTGCTGGCTAAATCTGGGCTTTTGAAAGTTACAAATATCTCAGACCCAGCCTCTAGACTGGTTGCTATCTCTGTTCCAGACAAAGTGGTTGATATGACTATAGCTAGCCTATCCATGACATTAGTGGGATGATTCTCTGGCTTTAGGCCTAATATCAATGATGTTAGGAATTTCATAAGAAGAAAATGGCTCGTAAAAGGTCAAGTGGACGTGGCAGCGCTGCCTAGAGGGTTTTTTACCTTCGCTTTTAACTCTAAAGAAGACATGAATAAAGCTCTCTTTGAAGGCCCCTAGATGTTTGGCATGTCATCCCTAGCTCTGTAGAAATGGGCCCCGAACCTTGCCCTTGACGAGTCCTTCTTTGTTTTTGCACCAGTTTGGACGCGTCTCCTGGGTCTCCCGCTAGAATACTAGAATGAGAAAGTTTTCAAGGGCATTGCGAAATCCTTTGGAGAACTCCTGATGATTGACCCGATGACGGTGGCTAAATCAAGGTTAGTATTTGCTTGTATCTACATAAAATGTTAATCAAATGATAGATATGCCTCAATCCATAGAAATCATATCTAAACTTGGAAAATGGTCCCAAGCTATTGAATACGAATCTCTTCTGTTTGCCTGTTTCCACTACAAAAAATTAGGGCATTGGGCAAAACCATGTCCGCTCAAGAAAAGCAAGGAAAGCGAGACCGATAGCAACATCAAGAACAAAAGATTTGGCAAATGGTAAATAAAAAAGGAGACCCATCAACTGAGTGTAACCAAAATAAGGATGTAATGGATTTAGCGCATGAAGTCATGAGGATTGGGAATAGCAGTAATGATAAAAAAGATTGTGTCTTCTCTAACAACCAACTAGAGAGCTCTAAAGAAGTAGAGCAAGGTATTAAGTTGAACAATAAAAATAACCCAGAGGACCAGGAGGTTGGATCTATTAGTCAAGAGAAGGAAGAAACCATCCTAGACCAAGAGGTTGGATCTGTTAGTCAGGAGAAGGAAGAAACCATTCCAACTCATCATTCTCAAAATCAGTCGAGGAAAACTTTAATGAAGCTCAAGACCCCTCTGACATTGAGCCCTTACTACTTTTAACTAATGGAAGCCCAAAGCCACTTCTATGTAGAACCCCTTCTTAAAGTGTGGATATGCTGGATAGGAATCTCTGGATTCTTAGTTCGAGAGAAGGAAAAATGAACAAGGAGGAACTCAATGGAGGAATCTCAACTAGAAGCAAGATCAAGAAAAAGGCAGATTTTGAAAGTCAGAACAAAAAGCAGGGAAGGCCATCCCTTAAACATCAAAGGGAATAGGAAAGCTAGAAGAACCATGTTGATGGAATACAGTGTTCCATTGAGTCAGCCCTATCCCCAGTTAAAGTATGAAGATAATATCCTAGAATATCAGAGGGCTGAGTGCCCCTCATAAGAAGGATGTGTTGTGAAACATCATTAGAGATCATAAACTGGATGTGGTCCTTGTACTGGAAACCAAGATGTCTAAGGAAAAAGCTGAAAAGATTAGAATTTTCAAGGAAAATGGGGTCATAGGATCTAACTCGGAGGGAGCTTCTGGAGGAACTACATTTTTTTGGAACCAAAAAACTATAATAGGTAAGGAAATCGTCTCTGCTTTTAATAGGAACTATGTTCAGCTTGAGCATATTAAGGACAACTTTGTTTGGGTGTTATCTAATGTCTATGTGCCTAACACCAAAACCGGGAGAGTTAAGTATTGGAATAGCCTTGCAGTCAATAGACTCAAGTTTGCTGATCAAAGCTGGATTATCATGGGAGATTTTAATACTCCACTCAAAGAGGAAGAGAAGATGGGAGGTATCCCTTTACAACTTGATGGGAAACAAGACCTTATGGATTTCATAAATGATCAAGCTCTCATTGATGTGGATCTCCAAAGTATCAATTACACCTGGACCAATAGAAGAACTGGAGTTGATCTGATTCAAGTTAAGCTAGATAGATCTTTAATTTCTCCTAACTGGTTTTCTAAGTATAGCCACTCCCTTGCTTCTATTATCAAAATTGGGTCTAACCATTACCCCATCTCCTTTATTGCCAACCCTTTTTTGGCCAAGAGAAACTTCCCTTTTAGATTTGAAAAAGCTTGGCTTTCCCGTCCTTCTCTGGAAGCTCATATTGCTGAATGGTGGAATTCTGAAGTGGAGGGTATGACTCTTTTTAGAATTGCCAAAAAGCTCAACATCCTAAAAGGTAAAATTAAAATCTGGAACAAAGAGATTTTTGGTGACATATTCAAGAGCAAAATTCAAGTCAAAGCTGAAATAAAGGAGGTTCAGGATAGAATCCAAGAGGCCGGGCTATCTAAAGATCTTAGGATGGCTGAAAATGATCTTTTATTCAAATACCACACCATCATTTCCAATGAAGAGACGTTCTGGAGACAAAGATCCAAAGCCTTGTTCCTGAAGGAAGGAGATAAAAACACCTAGTTCTTTCACTTAACTTCTCTCAAGCATAGGGCATCTAATAGAATAGCCAGATTATCCTACAATAAAGGCATCTTAACAGAGGATAGTGATATCAGAAAGGAAGCTCTCGAGCATTTCAGCACCCTACTAGGAGATATGGATAACCTGGATTTCAGCAATCAAAACACCCTTTTGCAAGCTATTCCTTCAATCTTGATGGAAGCTGATAACAACCTGTTATCCCATATTCCCTCTAATCTAGAAATCAAAAAGGCGGTGTTCTCCTTTCAGGGTGATAAATCCCCTAGACCGAAAGGCTTCCCTATGTTCTTCTTCCAAAATTTTTGGTACATAGTGGAGGCTGACATCTGCAATGGTGTCAAAGAATTCTTTGGCTCTAGAAGACTCCTTAAGGAACTGAACGCCACCTTCATTGTCCTTATCCCAAAGATCCTTGGAGGTGATACTCTCAACAAGTTTAGTCCTACTAGCTTGTGTAACTCTGTTTACAAGATTTTATCCAAGGTTCTGATGTCCAGGTTGTTGGAAATTCTTCCTAGGATTATCTTTGTCCAGCAAAATGGCTTTGTCTCCTGAAGACAAATTTTGGACTCTATCATATCCATTCATTAAAATATCCACTCCCTGAAAGTGGTGAATAACCAGGGCTTCTTCCTAAAGTTAGACATGGCTAAAGATTTTTATAGAGTGAACTGGCAATTTCTCCTTAGGATCATGAAAGCGTTTGGTTTTGGTGACAAAGTTATTCATCTCTGTTCTCAACTCATGGAAACTTCCTCCTCTACTGTTATTGTCAATGGTTCCCCATCCAGTTTCTTCAAAAGCTCCAGAGGTCTTTGACAGGGGGACCCCATATCCCCTATCCTGTTCACTATTCTAGCTGAATGCCTGGGCAAATTTATTCTTAAAATTGTGGAAGATGGCAATCTTAAGGGTCTGAAACCTTCTTCCTCCAATGTAGTTTGTTCTCATGAACAATTAGTTGATGACTCTATTACCATGGGGGAAGCCACCATTCTGGAAGCTAAAAACATGAAGAATATTCTAAACACTTATGAATCTACCTCTGGCCAAAAAATCAACTAGGATAAAATTTCTCTATTCTTCATCAATACCCCAGTCCAAAGGCAACTAAGGATTGGAAGGATTCTTGGATGCAATATTTCTGAGCTTCCCTCTACTTATTTGGGGCTTCCTCTATGTCTCAAGCCCGAGGATTCTTTCTAGAATAAACTGATAGATAGACTTAACCTTAAACTTGTTGGGTGGAAAGGGGTTGTCCTTAGTCAAGAAGGCATAATTACGATGCTCAAAGCCACTCTCCAAAATCTTCCTCTTTATGCTCTCGGCCTGTTCAAAATTCCCTCAAAGTTTGTGGAAGCCATTGAAAGAATCCAAAAAAAGTTCCTTTAGTCGAGGGTGGAAGTCACAAATAGAATACCCCTTATTGCTTGGAATAAAATTTGTTCCCCTAAGGCCTCAAGTGGGTTGGGCTTAAGGAACATTGGTTCTATGAATAAAGCTTTATTAGCCAAACAAATATGGAGATTGAAAGGGGAGGAAAGAGAATGGAACTCAATCTGGAAAAACAAATATCTCTATATGCAAATATCTCTGAGGAAGAATTCCTTGATAATTCTTTCATTGTTGAAGGATCAGCTATATGGAATGTTGTTCAATCTGCTAAAAGCTGGGTTGCTACTAGTAGAACCTGGAACCTTGGGGACGGGAGGAGAATAAGATTTTGGGAAGATAGATGGATTCTAGATAAACCTCTGATGGAAATTCCAATCCTTAAAGATTGGAAAGACTGGTTCAAAAGTAGGTTTGGTGAGTTGGTCAGAGATTACTAGAGAAATGGGAACTGGATTAATTTTAGCCAGCAGTGCCCAGGGCTCAAGTTCCTTCAGATAGCTCTCTCTGCTAAAATATCTAGAGACAACAAAGATGACAAATTGATATGGAGGGAAACCCTAGATGGGAATTATTCTATTTCCTTAGCTTTGGCAATTCATAATGATCTGGTGGAAGAAATTCCCATCTGGGCTAAAGTTTGGAAGAAGAAGCTAGTTCCAAAGGTTAATATCTTCTTTTGGATTTTCATCCAAAATAAGATTTTAACCCTAGACAACCTTCATAAAAGAGGTTTTATTTTTCCTAATAGGTGTTCTCTTTGTTGCAGGGAACAAGAGATGGCTTACCATATTCTCAATCAATGCACTTTTAGTTAGGATATTTGGAAAATCATCTTGAGCAGGTGGAACCTGAGCTGGGTTTTCCCGAACTCCCTTGGGGATTCCTGGCAGCAATGGCAATGCCCTAATTCTAATCCTAAAATTGTGGAGACTTGGAGAATCACTCTGTCGATTGTTATATGGAATATCTGGAAAGAGAGTAACAATAGGATTTTTAGGGATAAAAGGGCTATTCTTGAAGTGGAGGCAGATAAAATTTTTAGGAGTATTTTTTAATGCCTCTATGGCACTGATCATGGACCTGCAGCTAAAGATGACTTCAAAGACAGGTGGAACCTCTCTACCACTACTACGAGCAAGGAAACTAGAAGAGAAGGTCTCATCTGGTGTTTTCCTCCTTAGGAGTGGATTAAGGCTAACTTTGATGGGGCCTCTAAAGGGAATCTGAGTAAAGCTGGATATGGGGGCATTATCATGAATTTTGTTGGAAGTTGTTTAAAGGCGGTGGTTGGTCCTCTGGGGAATCAAACTAGCCATTTTGCTTAAGCCTCTGCCACCTTGAACACCTTAATTTTAGCCAAAAATCTTAATTATGATAAATTATGGCTTGAAGGAGATTCACTTAATATTATTAAGTGTTTAAAGGGGGAGTCAGAGCCTTCTTGGTCAATTGAAAATATCATCATGAAAGCTAGGGAGATCATTGCAAGTTTTAAAGAAATTATTATTCAACATGCCTTCAGAGAGAAAAATAGTGTAGCAGATTGTTTAGCGAATATAGGAGTTAACTCTGACTCCCAATTGATTTGGCATGAGGAGGATCTCAATTTAAACATTAAAGAGTTCCTTAGAAAGGACCGTTATATGGGGAGAGAAGAATAGTTTAATCATGATAGGTAAAAAGAATTATTTATGCCTTGTTGGAAAGGTCATCATTACTTGGCAAAGTGACAGATCTCCAATAATCTTTAATAATTTGTCACATGCTTTGTGGGTAACCCGGTTCAAAATCTCAAGCAACTTTGGGAAAGAAGGAATTAGTTTGCAGAGAAATAGAGCAGATAGCTTGAATCTGAAGATGGGAGGTGACCTGAGGTGGGAGGAACCAAACAATACGTTGACTTGGAAAGTGATGCCAAAAGTCTGGGCAAAACTGGAAAAGGGTTCTCTCACCAGCTTCATGGAGAAGCTCGTGGACTATGACAAAGGTAGGGTCAACCTCGTCGTTTCCAAGATTTCTGAAAACTGGTCTAATGGCTCTTTTAAAATCTATGGAGTTAAGTTTAAGCTGGACACTGGGCTCATATCTACTATAACTAGAATGCCCCACACTGGGCTTAATTTCTTTTGAGACCTTAAAGTTTCCAACAACACGGTCAATATGTTCCCGCAGAAAGAGAAAGAAAGGGTTAAAATCAGCAAAGCTACTGGGGGCTACTATGAAGCTGCAAACATCAAGAAACTATGGGGCTAGGTTTTGAATGCAATTATGGAATACATCACGATTGAAGGCCATTTCTCCAGGGCCCACACCTACCATTTCATTCTCTTAAACCATTTCAGACATGACAAAAAGGTATCCCTGCCCTACTACCTTTTTAGGTCACTCTCCAAGTCCCTCAATAAACATAGGAATAACCCTTCCAGCCCGATTCTCCACTGCGGGCTTTTGCTACTCATCTATGAGCATTGCAAAACCCTCACCCTGCTGGAAAATATGAGGATTTCTGCCTCTCCAGGTAAGAGAAAGATGGAAGAAGGAGACTCCGGCAAGGAGAAGGTGTCCTCTAGCAAAAAATGGAAAAGTGCCCCTAGGTTGGAAACACAAAAAATTGAAAAGGAAAGCAGCGGAATGGAGACGGATGACTTCAACAGTGAAGATAGCTAGAAAGATGAGGAGTTGGGTAATGAGAAAGAAAGTGGTGATAATGAGTCTGGTCATGAAATCCCTATCCTTAGTGATTGCCTTGGTAAGGACAATAGCCATCCGATGGAGCAAGTGGATTTCAAGGATAACAAGGAAACTGATGTGAATTCCGAGAGGGAAACAAACAAAGATTATGAGAAGGACCTGATTAAGGACATGGTTAGCGAGGATAAGGAAAGTGTGGGTAAAGAGCTAATCTTGGATAACCTCAAGAAACTCTCTGAGGTGAGAATGGATTACGAAAGATGGACCTATGAGCTCCTGAAGAACTTGGAAAGAAAGGAAAAAAATATGGATGAGAAGACGGAGGATGAAAATAGAGCAGATAAACTGGAAGCAGAATATGGAGGATAAGGTTAAATCGCTGGAAGATGGGAAGGAAGCGATGAAAAATCTTATGGGCATTATCCCGAGTTTCCTTTCTGTTGTCATTAAAAACCTGGAGGATATCGCTAAGGTCTTTGACCAAACCTGCTCTCCAAAACTAGTTGTGGATCTTGACTTGGATGAAGAGACCATCCAGACTGGTAATGGTGACACTACTTCGGTGGGTGGCACTGCGAAGAGGACTAGGGCTAGTGTCAAGAAAGATGTGGCTGCTTTTGCAAAGGATCTCCCTAGCTCAGGGATAACATCAAAGAGCTACATGAAATTAGCAACACTCTGGCAAAAGCTCTAGAAAAAATCAACTAGTATCTCTTCTGGACTCTGGATGGTCTGCTGGCTTTGTGGGGCTTTTTCTGGTTTTCTTTGGTTTTCTACTGGTTTTTCTTTGGTCTGTTCTTTTTTGTTTCTTGTTGCTTTTGTTGTTTAAGTTCTGCTTGTAAAGGGTTTCGGGGCCCCTTCAAAACCTACTTTTACCTTAATCAAAAACATTGACCATCCAGGAAGTGAAGGCAAAATTGATTTACATTCAGTATACAGACATGAAGAAACTTCAGCAAAAAGCAATAATGAAGATACTGTTCCTATCAATGAGACAGATAGCAATTATCAGGAGAATACTTTCAATAAAGGTATGCAGTATGATAATCTTTTGTCTAATGAACTAGAAGAGGGTTTTCAGAAAAATATGCATACATGTTATATGTTTGCAGGTCCATTATTTGAAGGATATAAGGAAAATATACCCCAGAATAGTTTTTCAAAAAAATCATATAACACGGCATTGGGAAAAGACGCTACATACAGAGAAAAGAATGAAATATTTTATGAAAGTGATATATATTTGGAAACCTTATCTAAAAGAAAAGAAGAGAAAAGTATTTCCAAAGATGATCAAAAATTTTTAGGACCACTATATAATAAAATTATGGGAGATCAAAAAAAAATATGTGGTAATATGATTAAAGAGGATAAGGTACTCCTACAAAGTATTCCTAAAAATTATATATGCCCAAAGTTGATATACAGAGAAAATAAAATGTGTGGGGAACATAGGGATGTAATGATAATTGAAAAAATACAATGTCACACAAAAGGTAATTGTGAAAATATGGGGGAGCCCAATTCGTATATTATGATTCAAGAGATAAATATTTCAAAAGAATATGATAAATATTTATCAACTATTTTTCACCCAAGGAATATTATGCAGTCTGAAAATGAGTTATACGGTGAAAGGGGTATTCAAAATTATAATATTGAAAGTTTTTATCACACTCAGGTAAAGATTACATATAACAACGGTGATTTGATTTTTTCAAAAGAGGAGGTATGCGATAAAATATTAAGGCTTCCAAAGGAATGTAAAGTTAAAAGGCAGTATGAGTGCAAGATTAAAAATCATAAAGAAAATAGATATGAATGTAATCATTTATATTCAAACCAAGTGATATTTCTGGGATATTTATGTGAGAAATACTATGATAAAATGGATACAATGAAATGTACAGATAGTGAGGCAAGTAAGAGTAATGACATCTTTAGGAGGTGCATGTTATTACAAGAGTAGAAATAGGTGTTTGATAGGGGAAAGAGATATTATCAATTTTTGAGGGGCTCTAAGGCTACCTAATTTTCACTCAGATGATGATCTATAGAAGGGGGTGCTATCTGATGGTCTGCTTTCCAGAGATAGTTGAGATATTGCTATGTCCTTAAAGAGAACATACATCTCTAGAAAGAGCCACTATTAGCACATATTTTTATAAATTATTTTGTGCTATATATGGATGCCTTTTTTCCTATCATATGAGCATTTACTATTGGTGTCTTATATGCAAGAGCATAACTGAAGAAAATGGAGTTGTCCATAATGTTGGCAAATGCACACTCCAATGATAAATTGTAGGTGATTGAAGGTATTGTCATTGATGGAAACCTCACAATCCTATGGCATCGGCACCAGCAGACACTGACACAGGCACAAACACTGGCACCGGCAAAGATGTTCACTAGTACCCTGGCCGACAAGATTTTATTTATTGTATTTTGTATTTTGTATTTATTTGTAAAATCTTTTTGTAAGCGGACAAGGCGTATTGTAAATAGGCTCATATATAAGTATGAGGTCTTATAGAACATCTATAATAAGGAATATGCGAGATGGATAATATGTGCGAATATTAAGGTAGACTGTGGATTAAGGTTTATGATTATTGCAAGAGCTTAAACCGGTACTGAACCTGACATAGAAGATGCTAATATGAAGTAGTACATGACATTGGATTTATATAATCCACTTTTGTAAGTCAGTGTGAATTCCTTTTTGTATTTAAGCAGCGAGCTTTAGGCAGTTGGCCTTCCTGCATGTGTAGGCCCCTATTGTATCAGTAATATTTACTTATTGGCCAGTAAGCGAATATTATGGGTCACAAATCCCACTGAGGTTTTTCCCACACCGGGTTTCCTCGTTAAAAATATTGTGTTATGATGTGCTTTCTATGTTGTGTTTATTGTTCTTATTTATTGCATTATTTATGGTTTACCAGTACACTATTTTAGCATGCAATTCATTTAATAAGTTCAAAAAATCCATTAACCGGTTAGATACTGATTCACCCCCCTCTCTCAGTATCTTTGGGAATCCTAACAATTGGTATCAGAGCCTAGTCCTCTATTTTCAAAAGCCTAATAGCTTGAGGAAGATTCTGACACCAGTAGAGATGGAAAATTTGAGAATGCAATTGGAAATAGCTCTTTCAGACTATGATGCAGAGAAGTTGAAAAATATGAAACTTGAAGATGATCTAAAGACTGCATAGGAAATCATTCAGGGACTTCAACGAAATATCACTATTGCTAGGAACAAAACAAGAGAACTTTCTGAGAAGATGCAGAGTGATGATGATGAAAAGGAAACTCTTAATGACCTTGTGAACAAACTGAGACAAGAAAAAAATACAATGAAGAATGAGATGCAAGATATGACTATGAGGTTTTGCAAAGACATTGAAGATCGAAAGAAGAATGGAGATGACTTGGCTAGAAGAATCAATGATGCTAGAAATGAAAATCTAAGACTCAATCATGAAAATGATATGTTGAAGACAGATATAATTCACTTGGAGCATGACAAAACTAAACTCATAAGATAGAAAGATTTCTTAGAAAATGAGTTGGCTATAGAAAATCAACACAAGGAGAAATTCAAGAAAAGCTCAGAGGAACTTGATGACATGTTAAAAAATTAGAAACCTAATGGAGATACAAATGTCCTTGGATTTGAAGTTGGTGAAAGCTCCGGTATTGCAAACAATGATGATCATAGTAAACCGGTAAGACAACCTAATGCCTACAAATTTAATGGAAAATGCTTTAACTATAACAAGTATGGTCATAGAGAAAATCAGTGTAGATCTAGAAACTACCAGAACACCAATGCACCCACCGGTCAATGTTCTAAATCCAATAAAGTTGGTCATAACTCAAAAAATTGTAGAATGAATGTAAGATGTTATGTTTGTGGAAGATTTGGACACCTATCTAATCAATGCAGAACACATACCAGCATAAGATATGGAAAAGCTATTCAGAAAAACAATGTGACTTGTTATGCTTGTAACAAGACTGGACATATTGCAAAATTTTGTAGAAGTAAGGCATCACCGACAAATAACAAAGGACCCAATTTGAAAGCTAAAGAAAAGGTTGAAGAAGTAGAGCAATAATTTTCAAAACAATGGATCAAAAAGTCAAATATGAATGTTAATGAAGCTATTCCTTCACCGATAGAACATAGTATCACTCCACTGGCAAGAGATTCTTCATCTAATTGAAAAGAAACCTTTTCGGGGTATGGCAACAAATTGAAAAACATGCTAATTTACCCTCAGTTGATGGTGAGAAGTTGAAATACTTCTTTACTGGCAGATGTGTTAAGTTTGACTTAACCGACAGGCATTAAATGTGGTAGTTGGAGGAAATGACATTATAAAGCAAGTATTTTTGGCTCTTTTTCATTCACCAAGCATTCAAACTTCCTTAGAGCGCGAAAATCTTGAGCAAAAGCATCCATAGCGAGAAGTAAAGCAAATCATTCAAGCACTCATACCTAAAGGCAGATTAAGGTATTTATAACAATGGCTTCCTCCTTTGCACCTGAATTCGTTGCAAGCCCTACTATAATTGAAGTTGTTAAGCACCCTAGAGCCGTATTTAAGATTACTCCCAAAATTGCAAAGAAAGATGATACCCTAGGAGCATTCTCAAAAATACCTAAAGGAGTTGCTTATGCTGAGGTTCCTAGAATCTACATACATTGTCAAATAGAAGAACTAGGAGATGATGAAATTAAGAACATGTATAGGACTATTATATGTGATGAAAATGGAAATGTTAAACTAGAACATAAGATAGTCGAAACCCTAGGTTTTGTAGAGATTCTTAGTATTCCTGATTTTCCAAAGGATGTTATAAGGATTATGTTAAGAAGAGTTCATGGGGAGTTCTTTTGGTTGGATTCAATTCATAAGATAACCAAAGAGGCAGTTAGGGCAGTGACAGGCTTACCTTTCACTGGTAGTAGGCCTGACAAGACTAAAAAGGTTCCAAATGACACTGCAATGACCCTAACTGACACAACCTTTGACAAAAGATCCTTGAGAGTAAACAATGTAAAGGGTACCAATGTAAGGTTCATTAGCATGATTCTTGGATACAAAGTTACACATGCCAACAGATTAAACTATGTTTCTAGCTTATGTATCAAAAGTGCTTATGACTTGGTAAACAACAATGCAAAAATTGATATATGTGAATGGTTGAAGGATGAACTGATAGACAACCTAAAGAAAATTAAAGGGGATAAGAAAGGGACTTTCAGATTTGGTAACCTACTTGTATGTTTAATGTTGTATATAACCAAAGAAGTACCCGGTATTGGCAGAAAGAATTTTGGTTTTGACATACTAGTAGGAAAACAACTTCTGGACATTCTAAACAACATGAGAGATGATAGAGAAAAGAACATAAATGAATATTTTCAAACACTGAAGGCTATAATGAAAATTAGAGAAAGGCTATCTCAATCTATAGTAGATAAATATCAAAAGGAGATATGCTTTGTGATAAAGAAAGATGAAATTTGGATGGAGGTAGTGGTTCTAAGGACTATTTGGGTTACAGAAATGGGATATGAGGCAGATGAGAACATAATTGAAACTTATGCAAAAGAACTTCTAGAAGCCCCTAAAGAACCAATTGAAGAAATATTTGGTAATGCGGAAACAATTGAAAGCAACATTCAATCTCAGAAAAGAATAAAGAAAACTGAACAGATAGTTAGAAAAGGAACAAGGCAAACAAAAGAAATGAAGGAAGATGTATTGAATAAAACTTGTATTAAGGAGAGTGACTTGGAAGGAATACAACTGGAAACACATCTTTCACCAATTGCTACCTCCTCTGACAGTGAAATACTAGCAGAATTTAAAAGGGTAGTAAGGAAAAGGAAAACCTCACCAGTACCCACTTCTACACCTAAGAGAACAAGACAGAAACAAGAGGTAGTTAGGCCTTCAGAAAAGAAGTTGACACCAAAGAAAAGGAAGGAAAAACAAGTTATCCCTCCTTTGGACAAACTTTTGAATGAGATAACTGAACATGGCAAATTATCAAATATCAGCAAGTTGTATAACACACTTTCGAATGATGAAAAAGAAAGTATAGAAAGTAGTATTATCTTACACCTTGATATCTACAAGAAATTTTTGATGGAAGTTGTAGATGATATACCCAATGACTTTTATAGAAGGTTAGAAGCAAGAAGGGTAGAAATTGTTGAATTGGATAAAAAGATCAAGATAGAAAAACTACTTGCAGTTCACCCAATGAACTCAATGCAAGAGATAGATAAATTAATAAGTGAGGCTAACCGGACAGTATTTTCAACCGGTCACCAACATGTAGTACTAATGGCAGGAAGAGTTAATGAGATATCAGAAGAAACTATAGACAATTGGGATATATACTTTGTTGAAAAGGAGAAACAAGAAGAGATTAAGAGACCAAAGACTTTTAAAGTCTACTAAAAGGAAAAGGATAAGGGTAAAGGTAAGGTAGGTGGACCTCCGAGCATAAAGATAACAGAAAACTTACCCCCTTCTCCTTTTGATACTCCACCGGCAACAGAGAGTATGGAGACAACACATGAGGACACAAATCTTGATTCTGAGGTGTTGTATACAATGAATATTGACACATAGGAAGTTAACATTATGGTTGATAAGGAATCAAGTGAGAAAAGAGATGTGGCAACTGAGCCACCAATAGAAGACACAACAGTTGAGACAAATGTTGAAGATACAGTTGGAGACATTGAAATTGGGAGTGAGCAACAAATTGAATAGACAACGGATATAGGAGAAGCAGATAGAACTGGTGTACATAATGATGTATCTACTAAGCAATCAACAACTAATAGCAATGAAAAATATGTTGAGGTACCGGTTGTAGACATTTCAGAAGTAAGCACAGAAAAACCGATAGAAAACACAGAGTCACAAACAAAAAAACTGATAGTGGATACCACTGAAAAATCATTAGAGGCACCATTAGAGAAACAAGTAGAGCAACAGGTTCATTCACAGGTACACACAGAGGCAGTGCCACCAGCTACAACTAAAAAATGTAAACCTTTGGTAGTTTAAATGCAGACACAAACTAACCCTCTAGAGAAAGAGGAAAGAAAAGCTATTACTACCACTGACGGATTAGAAATTGTGAAGGTAGTTGGATAGACATCCGGAACCTCCATGACTGAATTTAGACCAACTAATGTGATAGAGGTATTGCTAGATTCAATTAAAAAAATAACAGATTGTAATGCACTAGCATATAAGGCTATTGATGACACCATACCAATTTTGAAGATGATTGCACCCAAGTGTAACATAGAGAATAAAGATTCTTTATGCCAATTATACACATTGTCTAAGCACATAACCGACAATCTTCTAACAATTAATCAAATCAATGAAGAGACTTTCAGAGAGAAAATGAATAAAGAGAAGGAAGAATTCTTTGAGGAGACAGTCAAGAAGAATAAAGAACATATGGATACATTATTACCGGTACTAGGTAAGAAAATTTTGGACTTCAAGAAATTGTACAGAGATGCATGCAAAACAAACATTTTGATAGAAGATATAGATAAAGAGATCAGCATAGCTCAAAGGGAAATCAATGATATTGCTGACAACTTAATAGGTTCATCGGATTCAATATCGGTAGTAGAACAGGAAATTGTAGGATTTGAAGAGAAAATAGAAAAACTTGAAAAAGATAAGGAAAGGTTAAAATTTAAGGCAAAAGAACTGAAGTGTAGACTAGGTCCTAAACTGGATATCCTCATCTCTTTGAGAAAAGAGATTTCTGAGGCTCTTGTTCTAGGACTTAAGACACCAAAAGAACAAATGCACTTTCTCACCAGTACAATCTAGAGGACTGAAACAACACTAAAAGATAGTGAGAGATTCTACAACAGTCTGAATGTTGCCTTAGCAAATTTATATCAGATCGTAACCAACTAGTTACAAGGATCTAGACAGGAACTACACTCAATTGACATTGAATGACAGCCTTTGTCATTGATGCCAAAGGGGAGTAGTAGAGGATGAGAAAAAGAAATAACGATAAGAAAAATGTATGATAGAAGAGATCATCTACTCAGGGGGAGCACACAGTTTTGACAGTTTTGGTAAGACAGTTTTGGACAATATTTTTCGATACACATTTTGGCTTTTTCTCATGAGTGTTACTATCAATGCCAAAGGGGGAGATTGTTGGCAAATGCACACTCCAATGAGAAATTGTAGGTGATTGAAGGTATTTTCATTGATGGAAACCTTACAATCCTATGGCACCGGCATCGAATAGACACCGACACAGGCATAGACACTGGAACTGACAGTTGCAAAGATGTTCACCAGCACCCTGGCCGACAAGATTTTTTTTATTGTATTTTGTATTTATTTGTAAAAACTTTTTGTACGCCGACAAGGCATATTGTAATAAGGCTCATATATAAGTATGAGATCTTATATAACATCTACAATAAGGAATATGAGAGATGGATAATATGTGCGAATATTAAGGCAGATTGTAGAATAAGGTTTATGATTATTGCAAGAGCTTAAACCGGTACTGAACCTGGCATAGCAGATGCTAATCCGAAGCAGTACATGACATTGGATTTATATAATCCACTTTTATAAGTTAGTGTGACTTCCTTTTTGTATTTAAGTAGTGAGCTTTAGGCAGTTGGCCTTCCTGCATGTGCAGGCCCCTATTGTATCAGTAATATTCACTTATTGGCCAGTAAGCGAATATTGTGGGTCACAAATCCCACTGAGGTTTTTCCCACACTGGGTTTCTTTGTTAAAAATATTATGTTATGGTGTGATTTCTATGTTGTTTTTATTGTTCTTATTTACTACATTAATTTTGGTTTACCGGTACATTATTTTGGCATGCAATTCATTTAATAAGTTCAGAAAATCCATTAACCGGTTAGATACTGATTCACCCCCCTCTCAGTATCTTTGGGAATCCTAACACAAAATATCAATTGTTTCATGAATGGTGTTGCCAAGTCATCCAATCCTATGCAAATGGAGTGGTAGAAAAGGCTCTAGAAACTTTCAAGTATGCTACGCCAGAAAAGGGAAAGCCTTTATCCCATATTGTTTGTGGGATAAGCTCTTTTAACATTTAAATCCAAAGTGACCCGTATGATAATTGTCGAAAGACAAATGGATTTTGTCTTGAAGAAGGTTTGGTGATCCAATGGACCCCACATGCGCGCACATCTCAAGGCATCCAAATTTTGTGACAGGCTGGCGATGACGAGGGCTAAACATCGAACAAGTCGAGCTGATCAGACGGTGATCACGGATGATCCAATGGTGGTCGCTATACCACAATGAGAAACAACTCTCCAAATATCCATTGTAGATCAGAGACAAAGAAGAACCAAATTGAAATAGTGGGGCCGGTGGTACTGAGGTGGTAGAATGGTGGTGATGAGCCGATAGTCAGGTGGCATGTCATCAAATTCATAAAGAGACTTATCGAACAAACCTTGGTCATGATGGATCTCTAAAAGGATTCACCGAAAGCATTAGTTCCATCGACATAAAGTACATCAAATAAATCAAAAGTGCTCCCATCGATAAAATAAAAAGTATCGATGAAAGTACAGAATCGATAAGACATGTGAATAGCTCGCCAAGGGAGGATGTTTGGCCGAAAGAATAATATCGAAGAAACCAACGAAAACTTTATCGATAAAGGGTGATCCATGAGCGAACCAAAAGCAGACACGTGGCGGGGTGCAGAATCAAAGATCAAAATTGAATGTATAGTTCAGACTATAGGGTGAAAATGCGTTCTTATCACATGACTAGATTATTAATTCACGGATGTCATTTTCAAAAGGGAAGTATATTCTTATCATATCACACTACCTTATGTTGTTATTTGAACGCATGAAACTTATATATGTTATTTCCCCTGTAAGTGCTTTGAATATTTATATTAGGGTAAAGTGTTATTTTATATAAATGGATGTTATGTTTGCAAAATTATTTTCTTAAAATGTAAATACTTTGGTTTTATTTAATTATTTTAAACAAGTATTTATATAAATATCATTGACTTTTCAAACTAGAATCTAAGGTGGAATATGTTTAATTTTCAAATCAAGGAATTTGATTGCCTTATCTTCTGTGCAGGAGATATTGAGGAGATGATGAATATTTGCCAAGAAATGTTATCAAAGCGGAGGATAAAGGATATATTATTAAAGAATTATTTAGTATGGTGTTTTAGGGTTTTCCTTTTAAATTTTATCTATAAACCAAAGGGTGTGTCCTTTGGAAAACAACCATTTGCAACTCCCTCCTATGTATGAAAGGGTGTGCCCTTTCATATGTGCCTATGGATTCACATACTTATAGGGAGTCATTGTTTTTATGTAAAAGAAGAAGAATCATGAGAACAACATACTGTTGTAAGGACTGAATGTCATTTTGTATTAGGGAAGTCTATAGGAAGAAGAAGTATCATTTTGTGCAAGCAATCTGTAATGGATTATCTACAAGTGCAGCTTGTGTATGCAATTATTTCTTGAAGATTAATACACAAGGTTCATTGTTTCCTTTTCTAAATATTGTGTACACTTTTGTGTTGATGATTATCTTTATCCTCCTTATAAATCTGTTTATAGATTTTCTATGATGTGAATCACATGTAGTTGCATTAAGCGAAAGATTGAGTTCTTATTATTTGTGTAATGCATACTGAACCTTCATAGTTGATGAGAAATTGTCTCTTGATTTGATAAGATATTTTGTCCACAAAGTGTCATGTATATCCCTGGATAGAGGCACTTGTCTGTTATTGATCTTTTAAGGTTTTGATCTGTATGCATTCAAGGTCCTTGATAGAGAAACATTCTTCCCAAATCCTATATGAACTAATCTATGTAGATTTCATTTAAGTTGTGAAAGCAATCTCATTTTCAATATACATTCACAATCATTTCTTTTCAAAGCATTTAGTTAAAGCACATAATAAAGCATAGTTGCAAAACAATAATTTGTGAGTTGTGTAAACTTGTTAAAAGGTTTAAATCCACTATAAATAACCTCTCTTGTTCTTGGGAGGAAGAGGCACACCCACCTAGGTTCAGTGGAGCCTTAAGTGCAGAGGGATTTGGTCTTTGACCATCCCTGTTCGTTGGCCAAGGCTGATTAGACTACTTAAGGATTTGGCAAGTCTTTTGATTTTCCAATCTGTGGTTTTGGGAACCAACAAGATCCATTCCTGGCCGATGTCAGCGCGACGTGAGGACGTCCACGTGTTGCGCTAACATCCCGAGAAATGATCGGAATTTAAAAGTGTTGATGACTCAGATGCATGTTGACTTGTGTCCTTTGGCCCGCGTCATGCCGTAATGGATCTTTGTGCTTGTTTTGAATTAAAAACCCTTTCCAACTAATTTGGGGGGGTTCCCACTTTGGATTGTTGGCTCTTGATCTTTTCGCTCTCTCAAGCTCTCTTAAAAAACTCTCTTTGGAAAGCTCTTGACTCATGTAACATCTACACCAAAAGAAAGATATCAGATACCAACATCAAGCTTCCTGACCTCATAGTGGCTTCTTACCAATTCGTCTGTCAAGTGAGCTTCATCACGCTTGAGGTGTCAAACATCGAGGGTTTGATTTCCAAACTTACTCTCTCTATTTCACTTTCACGCAATGAGTCCTTTGCATTAATAAGTGTATTTACCAATATGTCAATATTTATTTGTTTGCAATAGGAATTAGTTTTCTTTTTCCATCTATTTACCAATTTATTCCAGGTTATCTATTTTTCAATCTATACCAATTTGGTTGTCCGTGGCAGTGGAAACACCTAAGCGGGGGTCTAATAGAGGCAGGCCCCTATACAATCCCAACATTTTCCACCTTTTTTCTATTTACATAGGAGAGGTTTGATCTAGCACTTGGACTCTCGGATTTATCATTTTCTGAACATAGAGACAACAACGTAGTGCACTGGCATCCTAAACTCGAGAGCTTCCCAGGTTCCCTATTTTCTCTATCCTTTCTGCTTCATATTTCCATTTAAGCAGTTCACAGAATATTTCACTCATATTTTTTACATTCTATATTTATTCATTTGTAGTTGGTTAGCTCGTTAGATAGTAGCTTAGTTAATTCTTCTTTTGTTCTATGTTTTGTCCATAAGAACCAGGTATCTTTGTCTAGTTCTGTGTTTTGTCCACCTAGGACACTAGTGCACCGTGCTGCAATCCACAATCTGCACTGCAATCTTGGGCTTGCGCTATCATCTTGGTTATAGAATGTTGCAGAGTTTGCCATAGGTTTGTTTCAGTTCTCTGATAGATCCAGAGCATTCACTTTGCTCCTAGCTCAGTGTTATGCCTGTTCAAAGAGGTAATCAAAAAGATAATTTTTCCTTGGGGATTCATCTTTCCTAAGGTGGTAAATTCCATCCATTATATTTTGGTGAACCCAACATGAATGGTCTAGATGTCGGATATCTTCCTTTCAGAGTTTAATGCCTTTGATAAGGCATTTTGAAAGATAATTTCAATATGTTGGATGAAGTCTTAGATGACTTCCTTGATGTACTTCCTCCAAAAAGGAGTGCAAAGGATGAGTTGCATTCCTCAACACCCTAATGCAAAGAAAATGTATCTGTGAATGTCATTATCATATCTGGAGGCCCTTAAAGGCCTAAGAGACCTTTCATTCGTGTGATTGTAGCTAGTCCTTCCCCCAAGGAGGTCAAGTAAATTAATGGAAATCCTTTCAAAGAAGAAGCTTTCGATCTATATGCTAGATTTATGCAATCTAGACAGTCGTCTTATAACACCATTGCACTGTTAGGGTTCCCACAGATATTGAGAGGGGGGGATGAATCAGTATTTGACTGGTATTCAAATTTTCTTAAGATAAAACATGTAGAACATAAAGTAACAGTGTACCGTTATGCAAGAATTAATGTAATAAACAGAATCAAAAACATCCACATGAAAAGAACACCATAACACAAGATGTTTAACGAGGAAACCCGGTGTGGGAAAAACCTCGGTGGGATTTGTGACCCACAATATTCACTTACTAGCCAATTAGAGAATATTACTTACAATAGGAGCCTGCACATGCAGGAAGGCCAATTGCCTAGAGCACACTAACTTACAATAAGGATTATACTAATCCAATGATCTGTACTGCTTTATAATAGCATCTCCAATGCCAGATTCAGTACCGGTTCTTTCTCTGTTCTTTACATATACCCTTGACCTATAATTTGCACATTAGGTCTGTCTAACAATTTTCTTTATGCTCGCTTACCTTACCCTTTCAAATGTCTACAATGATCTCTTTTATATACAAGAGTCATTTTACAATTTTCCAAGTCAGATTTTAATAATAAAAAAAATATTGCATATCAAAAATCCTGTCGGCCTCTGTGCCGGTATACATCTTTTCTTCTGTGTCAGTGCCGGTGCTGGTGTAAAGTGGTCTTGCTAATGCTGGTGCACTGTCTTGCTTGAATAATGCTTTGTCGGTAGAATGTCTTGCCGGTACCATAGGATTGCAAGGTTGTCATCAATGACAAAACCTTCAATCACACACAATGTCTCATTGGAGTGTCCATATGCCAACAATCTCCCCCTTTGGCATTGATGGCAACACTCATGACAAATTTCAAAAAGGTGTCCAAAAATGTGTAGACCAAAAAAAATTTACCAAAAATATGAGGGGCTCCCCCTGGGCATATGATTCCTGTCTTTGAATTTTCTCATCCTACTACTCCCCCTTTGGCATCAATGACAAAGGTTTAGTAGAGTTTGTAGTTATACCCGTCCATGTCCTCAACCTTGTAGTTGGGTAGTTATTATCTAAAAAAGATTGCCCAAAATTAAGTTTATACTATCCATAAACTTTTTGCTATCTTTTATTGTTGTTTCAGTCCTCTTCACAGTGTCAGTGAGATGCTGCAATTGTTCTGCCGGTGTTTTACTTCCCGGTGTTAATGCCTCTGAGATTTCCTTCTGTAGAGATGCTAGATAGTCCAATCTTGAACTCAGTTTAGATCTCAATTGTTTTGCCTTATTTATTATTGTCTCTTTCTCTTTCTCATGTTTAAGTAATTCTGCCTCAAAATTTGCTAACTTATCTTCAAAAACAGATAGTGAATCCGGTGAGTTGACAAAATTGTTTGCAAGCTTGTTTATCTCTTCCCGTGTCTTGCTTATTTTCTTGTCTATATCCACAGTCAGGAAGTTTGTTTTGCATGTGTCTTTGTATAGGTTTTTGTACTCTTTTAACAAACTACATAGTTCCAGTAGAAGTGTGTCAAAATCTTTGTTACACTTCTTAATTTCTTCCTCAAAGAATTTCTATTTCTCCTTTTCTACAATGTCCTTTACAGATTCTATCTTTATTTTCTCAATATTTCCAGAGATGTATTTACATAATGTATCCAACTATCCTAAAGAATCTTTATTATCTATATTACAATTAGGAGCGATTATCTTCAAAATTGGTATTGAATCATCTATTGCTTTGTAAGCTTGTGAACTATAGTTAGTTATTTTCTTGATGGATTCAAGTAATACCTCAGTCACATTTGTTGACTTTGATGGTGACCCAACAAACTGAGTACTGGTGGAAGTGACCATGCTTGTATTGACCTCTGGTAGGTTAGTTTGTGTCTACATTTCCTTTAGCACTAGTTTTCCTGCTTCATTGCTTACCGGTGGCATCTGTTCTGGAGCCTTTATCTCTGTCAATTTCTCTGATTGTGCCTCAGATTCCATCTTTTTCTTTGCATCCTATGTCAGTTGCTCTATATTTCCTATTACCGGAGGCTCTTTAGCCATATATGATTTTTCACTTGAGTCTTTATCAACTGTTATGTTGATCTTTTGGGTATCAACATTTACAGTGAATAGGACTTCAGGATTTGTATTGCTATCCTCTGCATCCATGCTTTCAGCTGCCGGTTGGTTTTCAGGGATTGTAATTTTTAAAGGTGGGGGTAGGTTATCTTTAACCTTTATGCTTGGAGGTCCACGAATTTTCCCTTTCCCTTTGTCCTTATCCTTCTGATATACCTTAATAGGCTTGGGATTCCTATATTCTTCTTGTTTCTCTTTTTCAACCAAAAATATGTCCCAACCATCTTCTGTTTCCTCTGAAACCTCTATAACTCTACCTGCCATCAGTGAAATATGCCAGTGTGTAGTGGAAAAAACTATCCGGTTGGCCTGAGCTATCAGAACATCAATTTCTTTTGCGGAGTTTACCGAATATGCAGCAAGTAGTTTTTCTATTTTTATTTTCTTGTCCAGATCAATTACTCCTTGCCTTTTGGCCTCAAGTCTTTTGTATAAGTCATCAGGAATTTTATTTATGATTTCCATCAAAAACTTTTTAAACATGTCCATGTGTAGTATTACACTCTCCTCAACTTGCCCTTTCTCATCAGCCGATAGAGTGTCATAAATTTTCCTTATGTTCTTCAGTTTTCCTTCCTCTTTGATCTCATTTACCAAAATGTCTAGAGGTGCCAAGTCAATTTTTGCCTTTTTCTTTTTCTTAGGAGTCAGCTTCCTTTTAGGTGTGACCATTCTGACTAGAGATCTCATAGCTTGTTGCTTCTGCCTTGTCCTTCTAGGTGAAGGAGTGGTTGCCGGTGAGGGATCTCTTTTCCTAACAACTCTTTTAAAGGTTGCTGGCATATCTCCTTTTGAAGAAGTACCTACCGGTGATAGATGAGCTTCAGGTTGTGGGGCTGCCAACTCATCTTCAGTTATCCTAGTTTTCTTTAATACATCTTCCTTAATGGCTTTTGCTTTTCTAGATCCTTTCCTCACAACTGCCTCAACCTTTTTCACTCTTTTCTTTGATTGAATTTGGCTTTCTATGGTTTCAGCACTACCAAATATTTCTTCTTTAGGTTCATTGGGGGCTTCCAGAAGTGCTTTGGCATAAGTTTCAACTATGTGGTCATCTGTTTCATAGCCCATTTCTGTTACCCAGATTTTCCTAGGGATGACTGCTTCCATCCATATTTCATCCTTTTTGATAACAAAGCATATATCATCTTTGTATTTGTCTACAATCTTCTGTGATAACCTTGTCCTTTTCTTCATTTTCATCTTTAGTGCTTGGAAAAAGTCATGAATGTTGTTTTCCTTATTCTCACCCATGGTATTGAACAGTTTTGTCAGTTGCTTTCCTACCGGTATGTCATATCCGAATTCTTTATATCCTATATCGGGAACTTGTTTTGTTATATGAAGCATTAGACACACTAACAGATTTCCAAATCTGAAGGTTCCTTTCTAATCCTTCTTTATCTTTCCAAGGTTGTCTATCAGTTCATCCTTTAGCCATTCACAGATGTCAATTTTTACATTGTTGGTTATTATGTCATAAGCACTCTTAATGCATAAACTTGAAACTGAGTTGAGTCTATTGGCATGAGTGGCTTTGTAACCTAATATCATTCTTATGAATCTCACATTTGTATCCTTTACATCATTAACCCTTAAAGATCTTTTATCAGATGTTGCACCTGTTAGGTCAATGACTAAATCATTTGAAACTTTCTTGTTTTTATCTGGTCTTTTACCAGTGGCCGGTAACCCTGTGATAGCCTTTACCGCTTGCTTGGTGATCTTATGAATTGCATCTAACCAAAAAAATTCTCCATGAACTCTGCTTAACACTATCCTAATTACATCCTTAGAAAGTTTAGGAATACTAAGGATTTCTGTGAATCCTAGGGTTTCAATGATTTTGTGTTCAACTTTGATATTGTTGGTATCATCACATATCTCGGTTTTGTACATGGTTTTGATTTCCTCATCTCCTAGCTCTTCAATATTGTAGTGAATATACATTCTAGGGTCTTCAGCATATGCAACACCTTTAGGTATTTGAGAGAATGCACCTAAGGTATCATCTTTCTTTGCTATTTCGGGGACAACCTGAAATACAGGCCTAGGTATTTTAATTACTTCCACAATAGTAGGGTTCACTATATATTCAATTGTAGAGGTCGATGCCATGATAAAATACCTTTTTCTATCTTGGATGAATGATTGCTTGGAGTGTGCTTGCTTCTTGCTCGAAATGCCTTAGCTCGGAAATCTTCACGCTCTCTAAAAGTTTGAAATCACGGTGAAATGAAATGGAGCCAAAACCTTATTTTATAAAGTCTTTTTCGCTACCTACCACATGAATTGCATGCCAGTAATGTATTCACTTAACTTTATTTGCCGGTAATAAGTGATTTTCAACTCTTTTCTCTAACTGAGGGAATAATAGCACATGTGTCATTAGATTGCCAAACCCTCAAGACAATTTTCTTCAATTAGATGAAGAACTTCCTGCCGGTGGAGCACTGCTCTGTCCTACCAGTAGAGCATCACATTGTCCTGCCAGTGGAGCATTTGTTGGTTCTACCGATGGAGGAGTATTCCCAATATTTAGATCAGATTTTCTAATCCATTGCTTTGAGAATTCTTGCTTAACCTCTTCAACCTTTTCTTTACCTTTAAGCTAGTACTTTTGTTGTCTACCGGTGTACCTTTACTTCTACAAAATTTAGCAATATGCCCAATCTTGTTACATGCATAACAAGTTACATTATTTTTCTAGAATAGCTTTCCCATAACCTATGTCGGTTTGTGTTTTGCATTGATTTGATAGATGTCCAAATCTTCCACAAACATAACATCTTACATTCATTCCATAGTTTTCAGAGTTATGACCAACTTTGTTGCATTTGGAGCATTGGCCGGTGGGAGGATTGATATTCTGATAATTCCTAGATCTACATTCATTTTCCCTATGACCATATTTATTACAGTTAAAGCATTTTCCATTGAATTTATAAGTATTAGGTGGTCTTACCGGTTTGCTGTGATCCTGAGTATTTGCAGTACCGGAACTTTCTCCAACTTCAAATCCAATTCCAAAAGTGTCACCTTCAGCTTTTTGATTCTTCAATAAGGTACCAAGTTCTTTTGAGCTTTTCTTGAATTTTTCTTTATGTTGATTTGCAGTTTCCAATTCCCTTTCCAAGATTTCTTTTTGTCTCATTAGTTCATTCGAGTCATTCTGAGTATGCATCAGATCTGTCTTCAATATGTCATTTTCATAGCTAAGTCTTGTGTTCTCATTTGCTGCATCACTTAGTCTTCTGGTCAATTCTTCTTCATTCTTCTTTCTGTCCTCAATCTCTTTGCAAAATCTCATAGTCATATCCTGCATTTCATTTTTTGTTGTCATGATCTCTTGTTTCAACTTGCTTATCATATCATTAAGTGATTCCTTTTCATCATTCTCATTTTGCAATTTTTCACAAAGTTCTCTTCTCTTATTTCTTGTAATAGTAAGATTTTCTTGAAGTGCCTAAATGATATCCTGAGCTACTTTTAAATCATCTTCTAATTTGATACTTTTCAAATTCTCTGCATCATAGTCAGTAAGAGCTCCTTCAAGTTGCTTCATCAGATTTTCCATCTTTACCGGTGTCAAGATCTTCCTCAAACTGTTAGGCTACTAAAAATAGAGGACCAGGCTCTGATACCAATTTTTGGGGTTCCCACAAATACTGAGAGGGGGGGGTGAATCAGTATCTGAACGGTATTCAAATTTTCTTAAGATAAAGCATGCAGAACATAAATTAACAGTGTACCGGTATGCAAGAATTAATGTAATAAACAGAATCAAAAACATCCACATGAAAAGAACACCATAACACAAGATGTTTAACGAGGAAACCTGGTGTGGGAAAAACCTCGGTGGGATTTGTGACCCACAATATTCACTTACTGGCCAATAAGAGAATATTACTTACAATAGGGGCCTACACATGTAGGAAGGCCAATTGCCTAGAGCACACTACTCAGTGAGAAGTCACACTGACTTACAATAAGGATTATACTAATCCAATGATTTGTACTGCTTTATAATAGCATCTCCAATGCCAGATTCAGTACCAGTTCTTGCTCTATTCTTTACATATACCCTTGACCTATAATTTGCACATTAGGTCTATCTAACAATTTTCTTTATGCTCGCTTACCTTACCCTTTCAAATGTCTACAATGATCTCTTTTATATACAAGAGTCATTTTACAATTTGCCAAGTCAGCTTATAATAATAAACAAAATATTGCATATCAAAAATCCTATCGGCCGCTGTGCCGGTATACATCTTTTCTTCTGTGTCGGTGCCGGTGCCGGTGTAAAGTGGTCTTGCTGATGCCAGTGCACTGTCTTGCTTGAATAATGCTTTGCTGGTAGAATGTCTTGCCAGTGCCATAGGATTGCAAGATTTCCATCAATGACAAAACCTTCAATCACACACAATGTCTCATTGGAGTGTCCATATGCCAACATGCACACACATATAACACTCCTAATAACAAGAAAGTTCCCAAACAACAATAACAAATTTATTTACCACCTTCTCAACCGACTCTTCTTAAGGCACTTGTGCCAACAGACAAGCAACCAAGTGATTATGATCTTATCAAGGAATTGAAGGTTGCTCTAGGTAAGATCTCATTGTGGGATTTCCTTCAAACCACCTTGGTATACCAAGGTATGCTACAGGAAGCTTTGTAGAAGATATTTCTACCTTCCTCTATGAGATTGACTGACGTGAATACATTGATACATCATATTCGTCTAGATTCAC
The DNA here is from genome assembly GCF_030272615.1 of Cryptomeria japonica. Lineage (NCBI taxonomy): Eukaryota > Viridiplantae > Streptophyta > Pinopsida > Cupressales > Cupressaceae > Cryptomeria > Cryptomeria japonica. The sequence continues at coordinate 161,453,097 of NC_081405.1, read as the reverse complement.
CGAATGTTACTTTCTATCTACATGAATTTCCACCTCCCGAGGTGAGGAATCTAGCGGATCCTTTGATGATTATTATCCATATGAATGGCATGGGTATGAAATAAACTCTAATTGATACTAGATTTGTACTTAATGTTTGCAGATTGGACTTGCTACCAAAGATCAAAGTAGATCTGAAATATTTGGCAGTGTCCTCTCTGTACATTCAAGGTTTTGACAACTATGGAAAAACCATTGTAGGAAGTGTCATACTGTCCTTGAAGGTTGGACTGGTAACAATTCCAACCCTTGTGCATGTTATTCCAAGTCCTTTATCATACAACTTTCTTCTAGGCAGACCTTGGTTTCATGCCTTGGCAGTCGTCTCTTCTATGCTTCATGGAGTGATGAAGTTTGTAGTTGATAACCAGGTTGTCATAGTTAGAGCTGACATTGAGGCTATGTAGTTATGTGAGATTGTTGCGGTGGGTTAGTTAGCTACTACACCCTCATTTCATGACTGGGTACCAAGGTTATCTTCTTCAGTGATAACTTCTGCTTCTATCACGTCCCCTAAAAAGGAAGAGTGTAAGAAAGAAGAGATCCCTAAGGGAGTCGCTAAATAGGAGAAGTCATCTGATTCTCTCATGACTGACATGCCTAAGATGGAAATGCTAGAGTTTATTCCTAAGAAACAATCTCCATTAAAGTCGTCTTCTCTATCAAAATTCAATGCATGCTTAGGTGATGACTAGGGTTCTTTGGACTTCACTAATTCCCACATTGGTGAATACAAAGTAGATCATGTCCACTTGAGTTTTCTAAAGATAGAATTCACTTTGGCTACGAAGAATGATTGTGCATCCATAAAGTTGGGTGACACTTCCATGTGGATCAACTTTTCTATACCAAACCACCATCAGGGAAGAAGCTTCAAGAGATCTATGGTCCTGGATACAAGATGGTCTCTCATCTTGGGTACAATGGAATGGGTTGTGAGCCTAATGAGCAAGGCATTAAGATCCCTTTAGAGGCTGAACCTTGCCACCAGAACACTAGACTAGGGTACCATCATATGGGACGAAAGGTGAAACCGTGTTTGATGGTGAACATGATTGCGACCAATCCCTTGCCTCTAGATCTTGTTCATCTAGAACTCGTTGATAATAGTGCATTTCCTATTGAGATTACTTTGTAATTGTTCTCTTCAGAAGAATCCTTGAAGGAATTTCTAGGTGTCTATGAGGAGCTGCCCTCTTATCACCATAAATGTTGATTCCCATATTGCTTGAATTCTCAAACCTACTTTGGAGAATTTGCTGCACAGGGGGAACCTCTTTCCCATAATGAAGAGAAAATATCTATTTCTCATCCATATGATAGTAGTGCGCTCCTACGTTGGGAGACTACTGATGTTGTCATGAGTGATAAGGCTCCCGATAAAGTTATAAAGATTGGGAAGTGCTTGTCCCTTGAAGAATCAAAATAATATTTTGAGTTGTTACACCAATTCCTTGACATATTTGCTTGGCCTTATGAAGAGATGTCTGGCATTGATGAGTCAATTGTGGTACACAACATTGTGCTTAGTCTTGATGCTAAGCTAGTGAAACAAAAGATTTGAAAGATGAATCCTAAGGTATCCTTGTTGGTCAAGACTGAGATAGAGAAGCTCTTAAAAGTTGGCTTTATTTGGCCTATTGATTACTCGCCTTGAATCTTGAACATTGTACTAGTGAGAAAACCCAATGTGAGAATCTGCATTTGCATCAACTTCCAGGATGTGAATAAGGCATTTCTCAAACATGAATTTTCCCTCTCAAATATTGTTATGATTGTCTATTTGACCGCAGGGTATGCTTTCTTTCATGTATGGACAACTTCTTGGGTTATAAATGTATAATTAAATCCACATTAACCTATAAGATCAATTTAAGATCACCTTCATGACCCCATGGCGGACCCTTTTCTATGTCTTTGTGTCATTTGGGTTGAATAAATTAGGAGAAACCTATCAACGAGCCATGACTTTGATCTTCCATTATTTCATCCATAAGATCTTAGAAGACTATGTCGATGACATTTTGGTAAAATCCCTAGCATAAGGAACACATGTTGAAAATCTACGTCTGGTCTTTGAAAGACTTTAGTTATATAAAATGAGGCTAAACCCTCTTAAGTGTGTCTTCGGTGTTGATGCAAGGAAAATTTTGGGGTTTATCATCTATTATCGAGGAATTGAAATAAATATAGATAAGATTAATGCTATTGTCAACATGCATCCACCTAGAAATATCTCTGAGCTACATAGTCTACAAGGGAAAATCCAAGCCATCCATCGATTTGTGGCGCAACTAGGTGATCGGACTCTCCCTTTTACATGATTGTTGAAGAAGGATGTTCACTTTAAATGGAATGAAGACTGCCTAAAGGATTTCAATTCCATCAAGGATTACTTGGCTAATCCTCCTATCTTGATGCCGACTATGTCTAATAGATCTTTCTTCCTATACATCTTCGCTACATCTCATGCTCTAGCAACATTGCTAGCTCAGTGTGATGATGAAGGTCGGGAGAAATTTGTCTATTACTTTAGTCTTACATTGATAGATTATGAGACCTGATATTCTGCCATAGAGAAACAATGCTTAGCTCTATGGACTAGAAGCTAAGACATTACATTAATTCTCCATGCAGAAACATGGGTCATTGCCAAAAATGACATCCTTAAGCTCCTTTTTTCCAAATCTGATCATTCAGGACAATTGACTAAATGGGTAATGTTTCTCTCTAAATTTGACCTGGAGTTCATCTCTCAGAAGTTAATTAAGGGACAGGTTATCCCTGATTAGTTGGTCGATGCTCCCTCAAGCAAATATTTTCCCACCCTAGACCTCTTCCTCAATGAGGAAATATTGATCATTGATCAAGACCCTATATGGGACATGTATTTTGACGGTTCAAGATGTCAAACCCGTTCCGGAGTAGGTGTAGTCTTTATTTCGCCTAAAGGAAAATCGGTTCCCTGTTTGTTTCGCTTGGAATTTCATTGCACCAATAACATCACCGAGTATGAGGCCCTAATTGCAGGACTCTGTACCATCATTTCCATGAGTGTGAAACATATCCGCATCCATGGATATTTCGAACTCATTGTAAATCAAGTGATAGGTGCTTATCGCATGAAACTATGTAGGGGAAAATCAAGACTAAGCAAACAAGCCCTAATCCCACTCTCATGTACACACTATGGAATACGAAAGAGCCTAGGGAGATAACACAATTTGTCTACTTCTTGTAAGGAAGAGAGAACCAAGGATTACCTCTTAGGGTTTCTATTCCTTTGTTGCAAATGAGAGGAAGAAGTGATGCAAAGTGCATATTTGAATGATTTAACCTAGAGTATAAGTATGCATAAACAACCCTAATCTTGAAATATAGATCTAAGAATAACTGATATGTTACTAGAAAGTATATATTAGGAGACAAACTCATAGGTGTACCTATGCCAAAAATATGAGCCAAAATGTCTAGGACCGGAATGTTGTGCCCTTGTCGTGATTCTGCAGACTCAGATTTGAGGACTCTAAACTGCTGATCTGCCATTTTTTTGCTGAAAATGGGGAGGACCAAGGTGCCACACCCCTGTCCTAGGAAAGACCAGGGTGCTAAACCCTTGTCCTAGGGGTTTTTGCTGAGATCTGAGCCCTAGAATTGTCTTTGTGCGCTCTGTCAGTCCCGAAATTCACAGTGACGCTCAGATCCCGAATCTTCACCTATAACTAAAAATATGGTTTTGGGTGGCTATATGGGGTTTTTCCTTAGTCAAACCCCTATTTTTTTAATTTCCACCTCAACAAATAGCTGATTTGTATTGTAAAATAGTGTGTGCAAAATCTTGTGTGTGTGCAAGATCCTAAGATGAGAATAAACAATCTAAAGCAACCCTAAAGAGTAAACCCTAATTGATTGTAATTGACAAAGTAAATGCTCTAAATTAATTATGCAAAGTGATCTAAAGCATCAATGTAAATCAAATTTATGTGATGAAGCTCATACAAAGACATGGAAATAACATGAAACCATACCCAACCCCAAGGGAGAGGTACAAGCCTATCTTCAGTCGGTGATCTCCTATTACTTTCCTATATCTTCAAAAGCCCCTAATTGATGAAAGAATGTTTGATGAATGCTTGATAGGTGTTTTTTAATGTTGTTGAAAACTCCAAATATCTTCTCTTTCACTACATAGAAGGATCCTTGTAATTGCTCCAAAAGCTTTTCCAGATTCGATTCTTTCTAGATCTGATCCCTTCAAGTGAAGAAATAGAGCTCTTATATATGAAACCCTAGATCTTAATTTCATCTTTAGGCTGACCTAAGATTGGAATTTCCCTCCAATCTTTTGGGGTTAAGCATTATAATATCATATAATTATACTCCCAAAATTTCAGGAAAAATATCGGGGACCATGTTGCACTTGCACATGGTCCGACCAACTTTTTACCATATTTTCAAGGCCATTAGATATTATGATTTTAGAGAGAATCTCAAAGTTACAGCTGATTCTGAGATGTTTTGATATGCAAAATCGGGCCTTAAAGATCAAAATAGGACATAATTAGGGTTTATGATTTAATGATTAATTGAAGGAATAAGATGAAAAGGGGCACACTTAGGGTAAAGGGCCCAACTTTATAATGTGTGAAGTGATGAAATATGGATTTAGATTTAATTAAATTGATTAATTAAATACTTTAAGGAGATTAAAATGTAAGATGTGAAACACACTAAGGCAGGTGCTAAACCAAGCGTGAAATTGGACCACCCTAGGAAGTATATATAGTTTACGGCGGTACATTTAGCCCCCACTTTAGTGGTCATATGACACTACATGCATATGAAAGCTAAAGTAAAAGAAAGTAAACATTATTTTGAAAAAGGATAATCCATAAGTTGTCGAACGAAGCCCCCAGTGGTATCTGCAGTACACAATTAGGAACCACACCCTACAAAACCACATGTTAGATCACAAAATCACCTAATGTGTACTAAGGAAAGTGATGAAATTTGCGAGTAGATATATGCCCCTTGTTTTGGCTTGCTTATTAGTGAGGTGAAATAGAGTATAATGTTTACCACAATGAATTGTGAGGAAGACCTTGGTGAAAACATATTCTCAACAAGGCTCAATTTTACATCCAAGTGCTTTATGGAATGAATGTGGAGCAAGAGATAGAATTCATGATTTTGACGTTGTTGATGGCACAAAAAATTAGAGCTCTCTAGCTCAAGTTATGATAGATTAAGTGAAAAGAGCAAAATTAGAGTTTTTAACTTAAAACCATAAAACAAAAAAGTGCATACCTAATAAATATGAAAGTGACACTTTCATTTATCACTTTTTGACTTTTTGCACTATTCACTACAGAGGAGCCCACACATCATTCATCATGACTCGACGTCAACCCAAGTTACCTACGTGGATGGAGATCCTACACCAAGTCATGTTGACTGAGAGACTGCTCGACAAGGTGAGTTGACCGAACATAGACTCATCATTGAATTTTCCTGTTTCCATTGTTTTTTGTGTCGATGATATCAACATATGATCATGCACATGCCCCCCTATCTAGGTACCATGGTCCCCTAGGGTGCCCTAGTCCTCCTACGGAAATTTGGTCCTAGAGGGGTGTCTTGGTCCCTACTTGGAGCGACCGAGGGTTGCACGGGATCAGGCATTGGATGCATAGAATATATGCAATGATGTTTGTGATTAGATGATGATTATCAATGAGTGATTACTGATGATTTGAATGTTTCACTTTGTATATTTTTACCTACATCTATGAGCACACTACCAACCACACCTTTCAGAGCCTCCAGAGTCAAATTCTGAGGCTTTCACCAAAGGATAGGGAGTTGCTACATTCAGGTAGGTTTATGGTACATGATGACCATGCCTGCCATCAAATTTTTATCTCACAATGTTGATGGAATTGATGGAGAAATGAGACATGGATACCTCCACCTTTCTTCTACCTGTGGAGGAGATGACAATCACACTTGAGGATGTATACCGCATACTTCATCTTTCCATAAGAGGAGATACAGTGAGATACCGAGCAGACTGCACCACTACCGATTACAGAAGGGAGCAGGTCTACTACATTGGGAGAGAGATACTCAGTGAAACAAGGGGACGCATCATGATTAGTTGGCTCTTGCATCCCACCAATGAGGTTTCACTAGTGAGATAGTTGATGATTGCTACCATTGCATTAGCCATGTGTCCTAACGGGTGCGACACACACATGCATGGAGGTCTCGGATATGCAATTATAACTATGGGGAGACATTAGAGGGTATTCTCCTGGGGGTGGATCATGCTAGCCCACCTCTTTCATGACCTAGGAGAGTACATGTTTGGACAGGGATGCAGCCTGATGACTTGCACACTACTGCAAATCTTGATATTCAAGCACATTACGTGTACTAGACCCGCTAGAGTACCCATTGATTTGGTTCCAGAGTAGCCTAGGGTGTTCGCATATCCTCTAACCCATGAGTGGTGGTTCAAAGATTTGCTGCATTGGAGAGTGACATTTTATAGATTGACAACAGAGGTTATTAGATGGAGACCCTACCTTAGGATGTACATGTGGGTGGGTATACATAGGTATTTGTTTTGCATGCAAAGGAACCGTCTACTAGAGGGACGATACAACCACATTGTAGTCCCATTCTACTTCAATAGAGTTCGATGGTAGTTTGGGTTTGAGCAGTGTGTCCCTACAGATGTGCCTATCTATATCTGACACTCACATGTGACTCCTAAGCTGGGAGCCATTCCGAGGCCTACTAGCGACAAGATTGATATCACAGATTTAGATGGGTCAAATTGGGATATCGTGACCGACTATAAAGATTATGTGGGCACACACCGATGGTACATCACATGGTGGAATAGGACATACTCTAGAGCCATCTTTCTAGAAAACTTACCGAGAGGGAACCCCGGACCATGGAGACACAAGGGTGATGAGAAGGATCCTGATACATCTGAGACCTTGGTGAGGAGGACACATATGATCAAGATGATGATGTAGGAGAGTAGGAGTTTGGTGGTGATAGAGATGATCCTAATGCAGGAGATGGAGATCAGGATGGTGATGATGAGGAGGATGGAGAGGAGGAGGATTAGGAGGACAAGGAGGATGAGGAGGATGAGGAAGGTAAGGAGGACAAGGGGGCCGAGGAGGATGAGTTAGATATAGTTCCTCATCACTCTAAGGATGATGCCATAGCCCTAGATCCACTGAGAATTCCATTGGGACTAGAGAAGGACCCTATAAGGGGTCCTAATCCTAGTCCCCACAGTCCCGTGCCCACTGTGCAGAGACATTATGAGCACAGAGAGCCTAGCAGTTCCTAGTCATAGGAGGTCCCTTTCCACGACCCTTATTGGCAAGAGGAAGATCCAGGTAAAGTGTTTTTATGATTATTTAATTTATGCATCATAATTATTAGATTTGATGATATAGAATGTTTCTGATGAAAATCTCCTTTCTATCTCTATAGTTGGCATCCAAAAGTGGTGCTCCACTATCTAGAACACAGTGACAGGTCTCATCATGACTGCACATACTCCTAGTTCCTCGTAGATAGTGCATAGACCACAAGGGAGTGTCGGGTGGCATAAGGACCTATTCACCCCCATTCAAGTCGAGATGGAGGTCAGGAGAGAGAGAGTGTGTGTGTACTTTGTTAGAGAAGCTACAATAGATAGAGTGAGATCTAGCAACAACTAAGGCAGAGGTAGCCATATATCATGGGATCATGATGGAGAGGTATCATAGGAGCCCCTCATGGATTCACTCATGCTCCACATCACGATACACACCCATGGTTCCACCCACATGGCTAGATCAAGAGGGGACATCTACTCACCATCCTCCAGCTGCTAGTCCTAGGGATAGGAGATGATTGTATTGTGATATTTTTGATGTACAGGGATATACATGTTCTGACATTTATGCTTATGTTTTATCTCAAACATGTTATTTTAATTCTTGAAACAATGTATGCATTTCCTTGATTAAAAGTAACATTTTTGGTAATGAACATGTATGTCTAATTCAATTTCCATCTGATTGATTTCTCAATGCTTCATGATCAAATTGATACATGTGTGATTTAATTAAATAGATAAGTATTTAAATAAATGCTACCTTGATGATGTAGAAGAAAAATATATTAAGATTAAGAATTATATGACTAATGTGATTTAATTAAACCCAATTAAACACAACATGATATAATCTTACTCCAAAAATGAAATCCTATAACATGCTATCCCATATAAAAAAATGTAAATCTATTACAATTTACATAAATAAATCCAAGACAGCTATCAAGTGAAGAAACATGCTTGTCAAGAATGAAGTAATGTAGACTAAACAATACAATATCATTTAATACCACATACTTTAATGAATATATGCTAACATATTATCCAATTTGAAGAAAGAAAAGGTGCAAGGAGAGAGAATAAACTATAAACAAAGAAAAGAAGAGAGACTAGGCATAGTATCTATGAAGATGCAGATAATTTATGGGTTCCTTGAGAGGCATACCTTCCACATCTGCTATCTTATAAGCACTCAATCCATGGACTTTGATAATGATGTATGGTCCAAGCCAATTAGGACTTAATTTTCCTTTTTCCTTAGGTAAGGCATTCATGTTGTGCTGATTTTCATAGAGTACTAAATCACCTACTGAGAAGGAACGTTGAATTACCTTATCATTGTAGCTTCATTGTAAAGTTTTATGATACGCTTGAATATGCTCAAGAGCATTTATACACCATTCATTGAGAATATCAAGTTGTTGGAGCCTTTTTTTTCTATACAAATCATCATCCACTATACCTTTAAGAGAAACCCTTAAAGATGGAATTTCTAATTCCAAAGGCATAATAGAATCATCACCATAAACAAGATTATAAGGAGTACAACCCATAGCAATACTCATGCTTGTCCAGTAATCCCAAAGAGTGTAGATCAACTAAGTATTCCAATCCTTACCATGCTTGTTCATGGTCTTATGAAGGATTTGTTTGATTATTCTATTTGAAGATTCGGCTTGACCATTTGATTGAGGATAGTAAGGTGTAGAAAATTTATGTTGAATATGATATTTCTTGAGAAACTTCTTCACATCTTTATTTTTAAATGATGTTCCAATATCCAAAACCAAAGTGAAAGGTATTTTGAATCGGGAAATAATGTTATCTAAAATGAATTGACAGATTACTTCAGTGGTAGTGGATCAAAGAGGAACTGCTTCTACCCATTTCATAAAGTAATCAGTATCGGTTATGATGAAAGTATGTCCTTGAGATCAGGGAGGGGATATTTTACCAATGAGATCCAAACCCCATGTGGAAAAGGGCCAAGATGGTACTTGAGATTGAAGTTCTTGGGAGAGATCATGGATAAGATTTCTATGTTGCTAACACTAATGACATTTCTTAACAAACGCAAATGAATCCTTTTCCATGGTTTGCCAATAATATCCCTTTCGGAGCAATCTTTGAACTAAAGATCCCCCACAAGCACCTAAATGTGCTTCCTCAAGAGATATAGGGATTTTAGCTTTGTTAAGACATCTAAGGAGAAGACCATTATAACCCCTCTTATGAAGAACATTAGAAAGGATAATGTATCTAGTAGACAACTTGCAAATCCTAGCCCTAGTATTCTTGTTCGTAGAGTCAGGAAAGGCACAATCACTCAAATATCTCATGATATGTGAGTAACACTTATCAGAATCTATAATGCAACAATATGCCACATCAGTAGGATTATCAGCAATAGTCAGGGTAGTAAGGTTGTGAATAGTGAATTTGAGATCTACCAAGGGGTCCTCTAAAGACACAAGAGAGGATACACATGTCATTGCATCAGCATGTCAATTATCTTTTTGAGGAACATGCTCCATGGTATAAGAATCAAACTTTTACAGCAAGGATATAGCTAAATCTCTATATTGTGATAATTTATCTTGTTTAGTATGATAAATCCCTATCACTTGCCTTATGATTATTTGAGAATCTCCATAGATATGTAGGTGTTTTATATTTAGTACCAAGGTTGCTTTAATTCCAGCTATAAGAGCCTTGTATTCAACAATGTTATTGGTACACAAGAAATTGAGACGATATGATAAAGGGATAGGTTTCTTTTTAGGAGAAATCAAGACAACCCCTACCCCTGATCTTGTATGACACCTAGAGCCACCAAAATATAACTCCCAAGTCTCATGAACCTCAATAGAGAGAATGCATTCATTAGGAGAAGACTCTGGGTTAGGTAGGGAGAAGGGTGAAGGAGCTTCAACCAAGTGTTCAGTCAACGCTTGACCTTTTATTGCCTTTTGTGAGGTAAACTTAAGGTCAAACTTAGTCAACATCATAACCCACTTGGCTAAGCGTCCTGAAATACCATTTTTGGAGAAAAGATGTTTGAGTGGATCAAATTTAATGATAACATGGACTTCAACATTCAAAATATAATGCCTTAATTTTTGGGTTGCAAAGACCAAAGCTAGGCACTATCTTTTTCTCACATAATATCGGACTTTGTAATCAAGCAAAGAGAGACTTATATAATAAACCGGAATTCTCTACCATCCTTATCATATTGTGCCAATAAGGTTGCAAGAGCATGAAGGGAAGCATTTGTGTGTAAAAGAAAGGGTTTAGAAGGGTCAGCAGGTTGGAGAATAGGAGGATTTGCCAAATATGTTTTGAAGTCTTCAAATGCTTGACGATAATCCTCATTCCATTGAAAGATGATATTATTTTTAAGCAATTGAGTAAAAGGAAAGGTACAATCCACAAGTTGAGAAACAAACCTATGAATAGCTTGAATTTTTCCTTGTAAACTTTTTAGTTGGGAAATAGTTTTAGGAGGATGGCATCTATTTTCTTCGTATCCACCTCAATTCCATGATGTGAAACTATGAATCCTAATAATTTTCCATTATCCACACCGAAAACACACTTTCAAGGATTCAAGTGCATTTTTACTTGCGAATTCTTTCGAAGACCTGATGAAGGATCTCAACATGATCTATACGAAGGATGGATTTATATAAGATGTCAGCAACGTAATATTCTAAGATTTTATGCATGTAATCATGGAAGATAAGGGTCATAGCACGTTGATAGGTAGCGCCTAGATTTTTCAATCCAAAAGGAATCATAACCCAACAAAACGTGCCCCAAGGGGTGGTGAAAGTAGTTTTGAATTGATTAATAAAGATTTGATTATATCCCGAGAAACCATCCATGAAGGATAATAAAGCATGGCTTGCTACATAATCTACTATCATATTGATATTTGGAAGAGGGAAATCATCTTCCAAAGAGGCTTTATTAAGATCTCAAAAATCCATACACATCCTAATCTTGTTATCAGATTTAGCCATGACCACAATGTTTGAAATCCATGGGAAATAATTGATAGGATGGATGAATCTAGCATCCAATAACTTTTCAATCTCAGCCTTAACAATCAATGCTACTTTAGGGTTCATTTTTTGAATCTTTTGCTTCACGGGTTTAACATTAGGAACCAAGACAAAAGTTATGAGTGACACTCTTAGGATCAATGTCGAGCATGTCAAAATGTATCCAAGCAAAGATTTCAAGAAATTCATGTAACAATTCATAATATTATTTTTTTTCCTCTTCATCCAAGAATTTCCCTATCTTAATAACTTTATCTTCGATACAAGGATCCATCTTGATATCAATAGTGTCACTTATGAGGAGATTACTTTGTTGAGGAGCGTCTTTCAACTAAGGATATTCTTTTACTATCTCATCGTTATTTCCTTCTTTCCCAAAGTAATATTTTGTATTCAAACAATAGGGAAGACCGCGATTATGATGATAATGAGGAAGGTTGTCATAGACTCCTAGGAATTTAGCTAAGGAATCATCAATGGGAAAAATATCCAAAGCAAAAACACTAGAAGAGTCATAGTCAATATACTCTAGATATTTTAGTGAAAGAGAAGTAGTAATGACATTAACACTAATAGATGGTCTCTTAGAAGCTTAAGTATGCTCAAAAGGATCATAGCCAAGTCCAAATGTTGTATCACGAAAGTTATTTTCCAAGGGAACCTTTATCCCTTGTTCTTGGGCACCACAACCATTACCATTATATCCACACCTAGCTAGGATGTGAAAACCAGTACCATAAAGGTTAGCCATTTCTAAAAGAGGAGGAGGATTCTCATAAAGTGAAGGATAAAAATCCTCTAGATCACAAACCAAGGGAGATAAAGTCTGAGAAGCTTCCACAAAGTTATTACTAAATGACCTAGATAAAGTAGACTCATTTTTGGGTTCTTCTTCTTCTTTCTTCTTTTCGAGCTTGGGTTCTCTAGGGGGAATTTTATATTCTCCTATGAAAGTAGAATTAAATTCAAGGGATCTCCAATCATCTTCTGCAAGAATCTTTTTAGGAGAAAAGACATCCTTAGTAGTAGAACTAGGTTGAGAAGGCTTTTCTTCAGGAACCTTAGGTTCATTTGAGGAATCACTAGGAGATGAACCAGAGGTAGGAGATAGACTGGAGGAAATAAACACACTAGTACGAGTAGAAGTTTTGGAAGAATCATCTAAGATAGTTGGGGAAAAACTAGTTGAAGAGGATTTGGATGTTAATGTTTGTAGACAAGCTTGGAGATTAGTATCACCTAGCAATGTATATGTCTCATTGTTGTAAATGAATTTAACTTGCCTATGCAATGTAGAGGGGACAACTTGCATGCTATGAATCCAAGGTCTCCCTAATAATAAATTATATGTCAAATTTATAGACATGAATAGGTGTGGGAAAAGTAACAGGAACTACCTTAACAAGTAAGGTGATGATACCTAATGAAGATTTAGCAACATTTTCGAAGCCTCAGATAGTGAAAGAATCAGGCTTAATGAGAAATGTATTGACGTTAATTTTATGCAACAATTTAATGCTACAAACATTAAGGCCAAAAACACTGTCCACTAGTGTTCGTCTTATTGCACTATCATTTATGATAACCCTAATCATTAAAGGATAATATTGATGTTGGATCTCACTAGTGGGTAATTCATCTTGGTTAAAAACAATTTGAGCCTTAGGAGATGTGATATAATCAATCAAGGAAGCCATATTATTGAATGTCACTATGGGTGGGACATTCAAAGTAATCAAGGCATTTTGTAACATTCCATGATGGGTTGAAGAATTTTGAATCAACTCCCAAAGGGATATCTTGGTAGGAGTAGCTTTGAGCTGTTTAATAAGATTATATTCCTTACCAAGAGTTTGTAAAATGTGAGGTGCTTGAAGAAGAATAGGTTGAGGATCGGGAAGAGAAGTGGGAATAACCAGAGGAGGATTAGGTTGCCTATTGTTTCTTGTGTTATAAGTGTGGGCAACTACATGATGACTTTCCTTTGTTAGTTGTTTAGCATAAAGTTATAAGGACTCCTAGTGGGATTTCCTTCTTGCATAGTAATGATAGGTTTGTTAGGAGTGCTAAAGGAATCATGACTATATCCACCTTGAACAGTCAAAAGAGGTTGATTGGGAAGCTAGGAAGTTGAGGAAGGATAAGAACCTTGGACTAAAAAAAGAGGCTTGCTATGTTCATTCACATTTATCATGTTGATTAACCTTTTAGATGTACTATTCTTGTTTCAATATTTAGGCAAAGACATAAAGTCATCAAGGGCATCATCCAACAAAGCATGGTCATATCAATTGAAAGGTTTATCTTTTGATTCAAAGGGAGACATATCATCATAAAGGGAATTGTTGTAGGCAACCATGTTGCTAGATCTAGTGGAGGAGTTGATAGGAATGTACCCATGAGAGGAATAATTCAATTAATCTTTCTCGTAACCACGAAATGGCATAGTAATAAGGTTGATTAGTTTTTGGCAAAATGAGGGTTTAAAAGGCTTAGGGTTCAAAAACTCATGTAGAGCTTCATCTAATTAATCCTTATTAAACTCATAATCAACATAATTGCATACATCATCAAAATTATGAACATCTTGCAAATAAAAATCTCACATTTTGAAATGGAAATTGAATGAAATGTAAACACACAATGCAAGCAAATAAAGGGATATCGCTTTTTTTTCCTGAATTTTTCACTTTTTTGGAATTTTATGTTGACAGAGAAAATGAAAGATGCTAATTCTAGATATTACAATGCAATGTAATGAACATGAGATTGGATTCATGTTGGGTTCACCAAAATATGTAGGGGAAAAAGTGAGACTAAGCAAACAAGCCCTAATCCCACTCTCATGTACACACTGTGGAATATGAAAGAGCCTAGGGAGGTAATGCACTTTGGATACTTCTTGTGAGGAAGAGAGAGCCAAGGATTACCTCTTAGGGTTTTTATTCCTTAGCAGCAAATGAGAGGAAGAAGTGAAGTAAATTGCATATTTGAATGATTTAACCTTGAATAAAAGTATGCATAAACAACCCTAATCAAGAAATGTAGAATTGAGAATAATTGATATACTGCTGGAAAGTACAAATCAAGAGACAAATTTAGAGGTGTACCTATGCCAAAAATATGAGCCAAACTATCTTGGACTGGAGTGCTGAGTCCATGTCCTGGTTCTATAGACTAGAAGTTGTACCTGACAAATTGGGATCTAAAGACTCTAAACTACTGATCTGCCAAATTTTGCTGAAAATAGGGAGGACCAGGGTGCCACGCCCCTGTCTTGGGGGTTTTGTTGAGATCTGAACCCTGGAACTATCTCTGTGCGCTCTGTCGATTCTGAAATTTGCACCAATGCTTGGATCCTGAATCTGCACCTGCAGCTAAAAATAAGGTTTTGGGTGGCTATATGGGGTTTTTCCTTAGTCAAACCCCTATTTTGGTGACTTCCACCTCAACAAATAGCTGATTTGTATAGTAAAAGAGTGTGTGCAAGAATCTTGTGTGTGTGCAAGATCCTAGGATGAGAGTAAACAATCTAGAGCAACCCTAAAGAGTAAGCCCTAATTGCTTGTAATTGACAAAGTAAATGCTCTAAAGCAATGATGAAAAGTGATCTAAAGCATGAATACAAATCAAATTGATGTGATAAAGCTCATACAAAGACATAGAAACAACATGAAACCATACCCTATCCCAAGGGAGAGGTACAAGCCAATCTTTAGTCGGCGATCTCCTATTGCTTTCCTATATCTTCAAAAGCCTCCAATTGATGAAAGAATGCTTGATATGTGTTTTTGAATGTTCTTGAAAACTCCAAAGATCTTGTCTTTCGCTACATAGAAGGCTCCTTGTAATTGCTCCAAAATCTTTTCCAGATTCGATTCCTTCTAGGTCTGATCCCTTCAAATGAAGAAAGAGAGCTCTTATTTATGAAACCCTAGATCTTAATTTCATCTTTAGACCAACCTAGGATTTGAATGTCCTACCAATATTTTGGGGTTAAGCATTAAAATATCATAGAATTGTGCTCCCA
Source organism: Cryptomeria japonica (assembly GCF_030272615.1). Classification (NCBI taxonomy): domain Eukaryota; kingdom Viridiplantae; phylum Streptophyta; class Pinopsida; order Cupressales; family Cupressaceae; genus Cryptomeria; species Cryptomeria japonica. The sequence continues at coordinate 161,437,550 of NC_081405.1, read as the reverse complement.
AAATTTCAGGAAAAATGTTGGGGACAATGTTGCACTTGCACATGGTCCGACCAACTTTTCACCAAATTTTTAGGGTCGTTAGATATGATGATATTAGAGAAAATCCCAAAGTTACAGTTGATTCTGAGATGTTTTGATATGAGAAATAAAACTTCAAAGATCAAAATAGGACATAATTAGGTTTTATGATTTAATGATTAATTGAAGGAATCAGATGAAAAGGGGCACGCTTAGGGTAAAGGGACCAATTTTATAATGTGTGAAGTGATGAAATATAGATTTAGATTTAATTAAATTAATTAATTAAATACTTTAAAGAGATTAGAAATTTAAGATGCAAAGCACACTAAGGCGGGTGCTTAACCAAGCATGAAATTGTACCACCCTAGCAAGGGTGTACAATTTACGACGCTACAGAAACAACTGAAATTGTCTCAGTATAAGGATTTAGTTTTGACTATACTGAAACAATTCATTACTTACATGTTAGATAGCATCCCTCGGAGAGAAAATGGTCACGCAAATGCAATGGAAAGCACGACTTCCCTTGTAGGCCCCGATTTTGGCCAGGATGAGTACTACTTTGTGGTGCAAGTCCTTTGCTTCCCAGGTGTTTTAGATAGTGCATATCAAGAAAATCTCATATGTGCTCATCTCTACTTAAGAGAATGGTTTGCACATATATTCAATTATCTAAAGATCAGGAGCTTTCTCGAGGATGCTAGTTAAATTTTGAATGTGTAAATTCAGAAATTAGCTACCCATTATATCCTCTTATCAGACATACTATACAGGAGATCATATAATGGTCTTCTTTTGTGATGTTTAACAAAAGCCAAGATCCCTGTGGCCCTTCAAGAATCCCACTTGGGTTCTGGAGGTGGTCATTTTGGTGGTAAATCTTTGGTGAACAAACTTATTCATATGGAGTACTATTGGAAAATGATAGAGAAAGACTCCTTCGCTTTTGTTAAGAAATGCCCTTAATATCAACAACATAGCAACTTGATTCAGGCCCCCGCACAGGAGCTCCGTAGTCAAGTCTCTTTGTGGCTTTTTCAAACATGGGGACTAGATATTATTGGTAAAATATCTCCTCCATCATCTAAAGGTCATATCTTTATTATTACCACCACAGATTACTTCATGAAGTGGGTTGAAGCAGTACCACTGCGTTTGACTACCGCTGACATGATTTGTGGTTTTATTATGGATAACATCATTTCTCAATTCAGTATACCTTCTACCCTCATTTATGATAATGGTGCACCATTTAAGAACAAGGAGGTCAAGCAGTTCCTTAAGAAGTTCCACGTTCAGCATGTCTTTTCCACTCCTTACTATCCATAGTCCAACGGTCAAGCGGAAGCATCTAACAAAACCATCAAGTAGATCTTACACAAGAATGCCACTAAGCATGGTAAGGATTGGCATTCACAACTAATTTATGTGTTATGGTCCTATCGCAAGAGTGTTCATATGGCTACAGGAACGACGCCCTATAACCTCATGTATGGTGCTAACGCCATCATTCCTCTAAAAGTGGAGATCCCCTCTTTACGTATCTCCTTAAAAAGGGTTATTGATGATGATTCTTATCGTACTCTTTATTTGAATCAGCTGGAGCTCTTAGATGAGCATTGTTTGAAGGCCCTTCAACATCTCTAGGCTTATCAAAAATCTCAATCTCATTAGTATAGCCAAAGTGTGCTTCCTAGAACATTCCAAATAGGTGACTTGGTCCACTATGAGAACCAGAGAAATGTCAATGCGCCACCCGACCAACGCGAAAAGTTTAGTCTGATTTGGTTAGGTCCTTACATCGTTACTTCTGTGTATGGTTTTGGTGCCTATGATTTATCTTCCATGGATGGCACTCCTCTCAAAGAGCCTATCAATGTTGCACACTTGCGTTGATACTATTCATAGAAAAATATGTAATATGTGTCTTGCACGTGATTCCTATTTCCCTATGACGGTCATGTCCTGACACGTATCCTTTGTCAACACAGACTTATGTTATTGTGTTATAAAGTGACTATGCATAGCCATATCCACATGTGTGTGTGTGTACATATGCACTATTCTAAAATTCATAGATCATCATAGTATTTCACCATGCATGTATGAACATAATGACATGTAAATGAAAGCATGATAGCCATCTAATCTACATCATACATCATATAAACACATAATACAAATGAAAACATCCATCCATGATGACACAAGAGAAAATATCAAAATGTCGAATCACATCATATATATATAATGTATCATATACATATATCGCATCACTACAAAAATACGTGATGTTGTCGTATATGTGTAAAATATATTTATGTACATATCAAAAAGAATGTTATACATCATCCATCTACATAAAACATATATTAACCCACTGGTGTTGACAGGTCTAGGCTTGGTGTTGATGGATCTCAGACTTGGGGATGTGTCCCTGAACTGGCTGGCATCGGTGGATCCTCATCTCTCCTTAGAGGCTATCAGAATGAGGTGGAATGTGACCTCACAGTTGTAGTATGCAAGTGCAGACACCTTAGCTCCCCTAGTAGCTCCGAACTAGTCTCTCACTGTATCATCAGCTCCTCCCATAGGCTGATCTCTCACTAACGTGTGGCATCTAGGTTCATCATCAGCTAATGCACTTGGGGGTGGTCTCGATGACCCATGACACCCTGTTGAACGGCATCCAATTGTCATTGAAGTTCATTGACCTGGCTCTATAGAGTGTCATGTTTCCTCTCGGCACTCTCAGCTCATGTCACTACCTAGTCTCTCTCTCAAGATAGTTCATACCTCTTGCAAGGCCTAACCCTGCTACCTCGTCACAGTGGGAAACTGCATTGCTCCCTGTACTAGATCCACCCAACCATGCTATAGGCTCAAATAGTTGTGTGTGTCATCCTACTGACTGGATGGGTCGATAAGCATCTAGTACATGACCCTAAGGCTGTACATTTGAGATGATCTCTGCAAGTGACTGATAAACAAAACTCAGCCACTCTGGCACACCCTGTGTAAACACAGAAAGACTCTGCATCAATACCTCATCATATCAAAAATCTCTATCTATGCATATGAGTATCAAAAGAAGTGAAAGTACATAAACAAAAAATAGCATATGCATACTAGGATCACCCGCCTGCCAGTCTAGATCTCACAGAGGAGCCCTACTATTGGACCCCTCTATGCCAACTGTGGCGGCTACTAGTGGTATAACTGGTACTGGGAGTGCCCACCCGATCAGTCTATCTAGACTTGAGATCCTCTTCCACCGCTATAGGCCTAGTCTATCATCCTTCGCCTCTGACAAGCCCTTGAACTCATCCTCTCCTAGCGCCCCTGCATCTCCTCCTGTTGCATCTGGTGGGAAGATCGGTGTCGAGGCAACTGTCTCCCACTGCTCAGTGAAGTCAGTAGTGACTCTGACATTTTCTATAGCTAGTTGTGGATTTATGTCATCATCATCACTACCCTCAGAGCTATCATGTATGTCCCTGATGGTGGGATGAGGCCAGTCCTGGGGTCTCAGAGTGCTCCTGACTGATCGTGCATAAGTAGGAGCAACGGGTGGCACTATCTGAACTACCTCATGCATCGGTGCCAGTAGTAAGGCATGACCATGTAGTCTTACTGCTTGAGTAAGATTCAGTCTCTATGCATCTAAGGTACCTATAGTTGGTCTAGGACCCAAACCCCCATCTCCCGATATGGCTGCCAGACGATGTCACTGATCCCAAGTTGGTCGAATGAGATGCACTAGAAGGTCAGGTCTCTTGTGAGCCATGCTCCATGCCATAGAGGATAGGCATGTGCCCACGGCATGTCCAAAGGCATCAGTGTCAGAAATCCTATAGTTCGAGTGCATGTGATGTGATCGAAGACCCATACCTATAGTAGAGTGCACGCAGTCAAACTATGATACTCATGGTGCATGTACCATGAAATCTCATAGTATAAATGAGCCAACATATTGTGGCCCCACATGTATATAGTCTGTCTCTCCTCCATCTCTTTAATAAGTGGCGCAAACCCTACTGCCAACTCTGATCCTTAGCCATCTGTTAGGACCCACAATGTTGTGTTTGGTATCATGATGCACTAGACAAGAGGAATGACTACTCAGCCCTAGCCTAATGCTCGCAAGTACACATAGCCTATGTTGTCTACCTATCAACCTAAGGCCCACTCTTATTGGGCGATGAGCTCTCGCTATGACAAGATTGCCATGGTGACTTGCTCCCCTCTGATGGGAAGCCGCAAAATCTGGTAAACATCTACTAATGTCACAATCATCTGCCCAGTGGGTAGGTGAAATGATAGGGTATCAACATCTAAGCGCTCCATCAGTGCCCGTAGCATGGGGGCGTGGAACTGGAACTCGGGGAGCATATACATTCACCATAAGCCAATACTGTGCACTAGTAATTGCTTAGCCTGTGTGAGATCCTTTAATATGTCTCACAACATCTGCAATAGATTCCCCATAGTGTGCTCCCGCATCTTGGGCAATCTCTGCACACGCAAACAACTGAAAAATATTTCATCAGTTTCCTTCCTCATCATTTTTGATGGACGCTAGCGCACCCAGAAGAGGACATCGCATCTTCTGGATGATAGCTTCCAAAAGGGATGATAGTGCATCCTTCGGATGCCAACACTCATATGGGATAGAAGACTGCTGGCAGGACCACAACACGTCATGTGGATGCCTGCACTATTTTCCTCTAAAAAATCCTCAAAATATGCATAAAATGATAAAAATGAGTATGACTCGAAGCATACCTAGTCGGGCTCCTCTCCCTACTTGACTATGGTGAGAAGCTCCTTGATCAT